>NC_056732.1:1670349573-1670579573 GCF_019279795.1 Protopterus annectens
GTTTCTGGTGTCACTCTAAGGGGATCCAGTATCTGACTGCCTGGGATGACATGATTGACAGACCTCAATGCTTTGCCAGAGATGGCCTGCATCTGTCACCTCTGGGCTTCCTGATACTGGCCAAGGCTCTTGCCACCCCTACAGTTTCTTTTTAGGTGGTGTTCCAAAGACCAATTTACCACCGTAACAGCTACAAACAAATGCAATCTGAGGGTCATGCTGCTCAACGCTAGAAGTCTAAATCTCAAAATGCACTCACTCGAAGTACTCCTTAAAATGGAGAACATCAACATTTGTGATGTAACAGAGACCTGGTTCAAGGCAGCAGAAAGCACCCCTGCGCTACCAGGCTACAAACTCATTCCACACCTTTCGGCCCCAGAACTTGGACTGAAGCTCTAAAGGCGGTGGGGCTTCCATATTCACTTCAGGTGCAGCTAACATTGGGTAAGGCAGAGATTCAGGTTGTAGCCTGCTATAGGCCCCCAATCATGTCCCAAGATTCACATTCCTAAGCACCCTGGAGAATATTAGGGTCCAACCTAACACTCTCATACTGGGCGACTTCAACTACCCCTCCTCCATTAACTGGGAAAACTACTCATGTACCAATATACTTGCCCAACGCTTTCTGGAATTCATTAATTCCAATGCCCTGGACCTTACTCCCACTAGAGGTAGCAACATCCTTGACCCGGTCATTACTAACATGGGCGACCAGTGCTCTACACTAATAGTCAACTCCTCCCTGGTTAGATCCGATCACAAGCCAATCACCTTGGAAATCCACATCCCTCCCACCCCCCACCCCCAACAAAGGTAACCACCACGAAAAACTTCTCCAAAGCTAACTTTGGGCTCTTAAAAACAGAGGTGGCTAATTTCACGGCACCCATGCAAATGGAGAATAGTTGCATGACCGCCAAATCATACACCAATGCACTGTACGAACATGTACACAAATTAATGGATCTCGCCATATCCAATAGAACCAAGACGCTCTCCTCAAAAAAAAGGAAGCCAATCTGGTGGTTCCCTGCCATAAACAAACTCTACAACAGGAGGAGGAAACTGATGCGGAATAAGGTGAAGTCCCAAGACTGGAAAAACTCCCTTATGAGCCTTAACAAAAGGTTGAGATCCCTCATCAAATCCTCTAAAGCTAGCTATGATAACAGAATTGCAGCAGATAGTAAAGACAACCACAAGGCCTTCTATATTTATGTAAGAAATCTCCATGGCAATACCCAGATTTGTTCTAAGCTACTACACAATGGTACCTCCTATACTGAGCCAACAGATATTGCAAATATACTAGCGGACAGATTCAGTGCTAAATTTACCACCCCCCCCCCCCAAGGGACCAATCACAATACCAGTAGATTGTCCGACACCCAGTATTACTGCTGCACAGGTTAAAACAGTACTGTCCAATGCCAAGAATACAGCTTCTATGGGACCTGACAATATTCCTGGTTGTGTTCTACATGAACTATAGAGAGAACTGGCATATCACCTGTGTGACCTGTTCATTCACAGCCTCACCTCAGGCTTTGTCCCAAATGGCGCACTGCTAGTCATCCCCCTCCACAAAGGAAGAGCAATTACAGACCCCGGGAACTATCGCCCCATTAGCCTGATGAGTATGATACGCAAAGCTATGGAATGCATCCTCATGGACCTAATAAACAAGGATATAGGGAATCTCTAAACTCTGGATACTACATAGTTTGGTTTTGTGAAGGGTAGATCATGCCTGTTCAACTTGGGGGACTTCTTTGAGTCAGTCACCAGAGCTGTGGATGAAGGCAAGGTGATTCATACAGCCTATCTCGGTCTGGCCAAGGCCTTTGACACCATTCCCCACTCAGGAATCATAGAAAAACTTACTAAGCTAGGCATCAACCCCTAATTCGCTAAGTGGGTTGCAAACTGGCTCACAGATAGAACCCACAGTGTGAAAGTAGCTGACTCCAAATCAGACTGCCGACCAGTCATGAGTGGAGTCCCACAGGGTTCGGTCCTGGGTCCTCTCCTGTTTGGTATCTACTTCTCTGAAGTCGAGGCCAACACGAAGATGATTGCAAGTTGGGAGCTATTATTAACTCCCCAAGTGATGCTGACATCCTGCAGAAAGGCCTCAATGAGACCAACGACTGGTGTCAGAACCATGGCCTTAAGCTCGATGCCAAAAAATGTGTCTTCATCCCCTTTGGGAAAAACCCAGTTCCCTTGAATTACCACATTGATGGTAGTCCACTGAACACAGAAGGCATTATAAAAGATCTGGGAACACAGGCTGACAGCAACCTCTCTTTTGACCACCACGTTGCCACTGTGGTCAGAAAGTCCTTCTATGTGGCACATCTCATTACTACGGGTTTTGCATCCAGGAAGAAAGAGGTCATTGTCTCCCTCTACTCCTCCCTCATTAGGCCAATCATTGAGTACAATGCCCCATTTGGCATGTACCTCACTAGACACCTGCAACAACTGGAGAAGTCACAAAAGTACCTCACAAAGAGGATCCCAGGCCTTAAACACTTGTCCTATATAGACAGACGCAAAAAACTCCAACTATTCTCTGTCTCATATCGCCTACTTTGAGGCGATCTCTGCTTGAGTACAAAGCCATGTCTGACCCAGCACTGTTAGAAATGCTTCATCTAAAGAAATCCCAATCGCTCTGCACAACACGCTCTACAGACCTCAACCTCATTACCACACTCAACAGAACATGCTGGAGGGACAGGTTCATAACCCAGAGATTGTCCATGCTATGGAATAGACTTCCCATACATGTCAAGCAGAGCACCTCACTGGCCCTCTAAGAGAAATCTTGATGAGTGGAGGGGAAATAGAAAATTCACACCGGGGATAACTCCAGTGGCTCTACTCTATTCGGCACTAGGAACTAAGGTTGGGTGGCACGATGCCAGGGTAATCCTATGGGCCAGGCTTGTAAAGGCTCCAGTACCATTAGCCTAGTACACACCTATGAACCTAAAAGAGACTTAATGGATCAATTACAAAGCCCAATCACTTGTAAAGGGTAAACTATATAAGAGTAAAGAATACCTCACTGAACTACTCCCATACTGATAGCCAAAAGTTTGAAACTGAAAATATCTAATGCACAAATCCTGAAAAATTCTGAATTCAGCCTGTAGAATTAAGTACTGAACTCATTTGTCAACATTCTAACTGCAAGAACTACTTGTTTTTCAAAATGTCCCTTGCCACCTAGATAACTGCATCTAGATGGCTGCAAACCTGCTGGGTGGGGGTCACTGATGGGAAGACAGACTATATCAACAAAGGTCACAATGATGGCATAAACCAGTGCCTATCAAGTGAAAGGGTATATTTTCTAGTTTCTTTCAGTAAATAAATTAAGGGTGCAATGCCTGTCAGTATAAAAACAGAACTCAAAATTCCTTTCATCAATTTAAGACATCTTAGAAACTTTGCAAAACTCTATGGCAAACAGGACAAGCAAACATACTATACCAACCTACAAGACAATCATCAAAACAACCTAAAAATTTTTGGTCATTGCTAAATAAACTACTACAACCTGGCAAGACCACCACCCTCTCTCCAAAAACAGACAATACAACAGACTATCCCCAAACAGTTTAATTCCTGCTTTATACAATCAATATTATCTCTCTCGTAGACATTAACACATCTGCCCCCCTTGTCTCTACCCCTGTCCAACCAAAACCACATACAGCTCTTCAATTTTAGTCCAGTACCCATCTTGCTCACAATGAAGTTGCTTCTTAAACTAAAAACTACTTCCACTGATGTAAAGCAACTACCACCAGACTACCTAAAAATGGCCACAGAAGTCATAGCCTTCCCTATGTCCATACTAATAGGTCCATAGCAGAAAGATACATCCCATCATTGTGGAAAAAAATACATCATACCATTACACAAAAGCCCCACATCTACAGAGTTTAATAACTACAGACCAATCGCAGTTCTCTGCTCCCTTAATAAAATATCAGGGATAGACTCAGAGCTCAGAACAGACAAGGGAATGGGGGCTGGCTGGATTCAAAGAATGAGAAGGCAGTTCTCTGGAGAGAGAGAGAAAAAGCCCTTTCCACAATCTTGAAGGCAGCTGGACCAGAGCCGAAGCTACCAATACAGGCAAGATCACGATTGCTGTTGGACCTGTGCCTTAAGGATGGAACCGGACCTGAACTGTCCAGGGCAGAGACTGTGAGGGCCAGGGACATATCCAACAACAATGGAGTTGATCCCTGCCTCAGGGATCTGACGCAGACACTTCGGCTCTGGATCCCATTCCGATCTGAAGGTATTGGAGCGGAACTAGTCAGGGATACAGTTTAAGTCAAAGAAGAGATCATCTTCAGGAGTGTTTTCTGTGCTCTGATGTAGGTGGGGGTTTGAGCATCAGAAGTTGAAGTCGAAGTAGCAGGTAGAAGGCCTTTTTGAATCTATTTGTTGCATTGGTCAGCCAGAGCCTTTGGGTTAAAGTGGAACAGATACTGTAGTTAGTATCCAAGTGGCCAGCTCTGAGACTTTAAATGCACTTCTTGTGGGCATCGAAATTCGTAATTTTATGCCCACAAGAAGTGCATTTCTTGAAACCTGTCAGTTTATATGACAAGGCAGGAATGCAGCAGAAAAAATTAGTACAAAGCAGTACAATAATAAAACAGTACAAGAAAGCGGTATAGTAATAAAATCCTGTTAAAAAAAAAAAAAAAAAGGGACTAATTTTTTTTTTAAGGGAAGAAAAAGGAAGAATTACCAGCAATGGTAATTTACAAAACATAATTTGGGGACTCACTGTTCCATTAGTCTGTGATGTCACCAGCATTGGATGTTCTACAGTAAATCCTACACTCCTGCAGGTGATCCATAACTTCAGTTTCTATTTCTTTCACTTCTCCATTGCTAATCCTATTTTCTACTTTCCTCCTTTGTTTTCTTATTTGTTGTATTCTGAATGTATTTATAACCAGATGCCTTTCCGTGTATTTTTCTTGAACTACCTCTGTGCTGTTTTTTGGGCTGATTAGTTTTGCTTTCTCCTTTGCATGAACATTGCACCACATTACATCTCTTTCTTTCCCATGTCCATATTTCTTCTTCAGATATCTCCTGCTCACCTGTTTCTGCTTACTTTGGGAACTCGTTTCATCATGCTGTGACAACTTGTGTCAAACTTTCTGCACTGAATCCTTCACTTCAGCTAGTATTTGTTTAACTTCTACATTATTCTTAAGTTCTCCCTTTCAGATGATATGTTTTTGTACTGTGAAATTTTCCATAACTGAGTGCCTTTGCTTGTATGCCTTCAAATACTTTTGGAACTGCTTTTTTGTGTATTGATTAGTTTGGGTTTCTCCTTTGCATAAATATTGCACCACATCAGCTCTCTTTCTTTCCCATCTCCATGTTTCTAAGCTTGTTCTTTATATTTTCACATTTCCTCTGTTGCTTCTTCTTCTTGGTCTATACAATGCTTCAGCTGGATCTGTTGTATTAATGAACATAAATCTGCATTTGAAGCTTTTGTCAGTTTTTCTTGTTCAAGTATTTTTCTTTCCTGTAATTTCTCTCAATCTTTTTGAATATCTTCAATCTAGATATTCTAGGCTTCTTGCATAATAGCAACAATACATAATTTCTTTCTTGTCCTCAGTAGTCCACTCTATCATCTTTATGGCTCTTTTTTAGCCATTCAGTTTTTGTGTGTGTGTTTTTTTGTGGCCTACTACTTCATTCTACAACTGGGGGGGGGGGGGGGGGGGGGGGTCATCCTACTCCTGAGCCTAGCCTAACCCTATTGTAGGAATGTTGTTTACGTGTCTTACGGATTCTACACTGTCATTTATTTCAGTCCTGGCACCAGTGTGCATGCAAAGACTGGGCACTTCGTTACCCTGAACTAGTACACCCAGCTGTCTTTTTATTTTTTAACCTAATTCTGTCCATGTTATCTAAAATGCAGTCTATACATCAGTGTTCTTGATTTTGTGAAAACGGGGCCCACCAGGTGAAGGTACTCACCTAGACCTGAGGAAGAATTCAGTTCCTGCGATACTATTCTCCTTTTCTTGCTGTTTATCATCTCTCCATTCGGAATAATTTCTTATCCTCAATGGTCACTTTATCAGCTTTATGGCTCTTTTCTGTCTCTATAAAGCATTCCAAGTTTTTGAGGAGTTTCTTATGCAATTTTGTTTATGCTGGTCAAATTTAAAATGATTATCCGCTATCATCCCTACTAATTTGCTGCGAGAAGTGACATCAATGGTTGTATTATTAAGTGACAGAACTTTACGTTTTTGTTTATTTGAGAGGGACTTGTGGAAAAAAAGTAGCAGTTTGCTTTTTTTAGGGTTATGCATGAGTTGTGAGTTAAAGCCATCTTTCAGTGGCTTTTGAAGCTTCTTGAGTAATTTTTTGGAGGTGTGCCATGCTGTCACAGGTGGAAATGAGTGTGCAGTCCTCTGCATACTGCCTTAAGGAGGCCTATTATGGGTTGTGCTGGGCCCTTTCCTCTTTGGAATTTACTTCTCAAATGTCAAAGGCCTTTGGCTGACCAAGTTCACAGATGATTGCAAACTGGGAGCAGCCAATGAATCCCCCAAGATGAAAACACCCTTCAGGAAGATCTAATACAGACAAACGTTTGGTACCAAAGCCATGACTTAAAACTTGACACCAAGAAATGCATTATAGTACCTTCTGGGAAGTCTACCATCCTGGGTAACTATGTCATCAATAACACACCCTTAAAAGCTGATTCATTAGTCACGGGATCTGGAAACTCAGATAATAACTTAGCCTTTGACCAATATGGGCCCTTGGTAGTAAGAAAATTCTTCTGTGTAATCAATATACAAGAGCATGGCATATAGGTCCAGAGAGCATATCACTGCACTTGGCCCTCATCAAACCCATCACAGAGTATAACGCCCCTTTCAGTATACACCTGACCAGACATGTGCAGCGACTGGAATGTCCCCAACGGTTCCTTACAAAATTAATAGAGAGTGTAAACACAACATCCTGTGCTGATCGCCTCAAAGCCCAGTCTCTTTATTCGGCAAACATACTTTTGAGCTATGATCTTTGCCTGGCATACAGGGCATCCCTGGACCCTATTTTGATTAAACTTTTGCACATCTGCAAAACAAGCAGCACTAGAACTACTAGATAAAAGACCTATATTTTTACTTGCAACATAAATAGGACATGTTGGCAAAGAGAGACGTTTCTCAAAAAATTCTCATTCTCTGGAACAAGTTCCCATCCATGTGAAACAGAGTTCCTCCCTATCTTTTTATAGGTTAACTTGGACAAATGGAAGGGTAATCAAAATTTCACTCCTGGTTTGGCTCCTATGTCTCTGCTGGACACTGCCAGTCAGTAAAGCACCACTTGTATAAATCAAATTTGTGGGTCACATTTGGGTTGCATGGCTAGGTTTATAAGGGTCTTAATGGTCTTTAGCCTGGTATACACCTATTAGCCTGTGATCCTGTGGGTGTTGCTGAGAATGTAAAAGAGGAAGGGACCAAGGATAGAGCTTTATGGTACACTGGTGGTGACTGGGAGGTATGGTTACAGGGTGGAGTGCCATTTTACTGGCTGATACCTATTAGACTGGTAACTTTTGAACCATAGATGGCTGGACTGAGACAGAAATCTAAGGGATACACAGTCAAAGTAGCTATAACTGGTAAACACAGTGGCACTGTGTCAATGAAAATGGATGTCTTCTACTATTTGAAGTCACTGATCTGGCTTTGCAGTTCTATTGTGAATAACTGTAAAACAAGTTGGAATGCATTATTATGGCTTTTTTTGTAATCACAGATGAACAACTAAGAGGTAACTCAGTTAAAGTGGATGTAATTAATGGGAAAGGCAGCCAAGCTGTGGATAAAAAAGACTGACACCTGCTATTTAAATACACACAGTCATTAACAAGGCTTTGCAGGGATAGTGTCATTTTGTGAATGTACATGCAATTGTGCTCACATGTACACTTACAGGTGTGGGGGATGGATTTATGTGAATAAACTACCACCACAGCTTTTGCCCATGGACAATTTATATCATCTCTTAAAAGTCAAAATAGGGATGAAGTTTTACTCAAGTTAACTGCATCAGAATTTGTACAGATATGGGTGCAAATTCAGTTGGTTTCCCTAATTCCCGAGGGATTATATCAACTCTGGCTTAGGTATTGTCCAGGATGTCCCCACCAAGTACAACCATACTCTGAAGCTGCAACATTTGTGGGGAAAGGGAACAAAATCAACCAAGGGATGGACTAAGCCAGGGCCGGCTACTGCACATACTACAGGTGACTTGAGCAAAGCAATAGCAGAGTAGGTGTAAGGAATCAGAAGAGGCACATCTGGATGCGACAGACTGCGGGTGTGAAGGGGTAAAACTAGTGTTTGCAATATTTTTTAATTATTATTATTGAACAAAGTTTTAACTTCCTAATTATGTCTGCATAATTATAATTTCATAGCATGCTTACTGCAAATATGTTTAATTTGACAATATGCAAATCCCTTTGTTTCTTACCAGGGCAATAGCATACCCCATAAAATCATGCTTAAGATCTGTATACTGTGAAATTCTACACTGTACTTGGTTTCCAACATGGGGGGGGGGGGGTGTTACATGAGGTGCCACCACTTTGCAGGTAAAAATACTGTTGAGAGTATGTGCATATTAATTGGCCATATTATCAGAACTAAACTTTGTATATATTTTGAGAGATTAAGGATTTTTTCCGCGGTGGTGCAGTGGTAGCGCTGTTGCCTCACAGCAAGAGGTTCTCCTGTTCGAATCTCGGCTGGAGTGCGGGGAGTGCCTTCTGTGTGGAGTCTGCATGTCCTCCCTGTGGTTGGGTGGGCATTTGAAAGACATGCATAAATGGGTGTGCCTTCATTGAAGGTTGAATGTCGAGCTGGCACCTCGGCGTTCATGAAAATCTACTGCCAATCATTAACGGACCGGAGTTCCGCTGTGGCGACCCCTAACCAGGAAAAGCCGAAAGACAACAACAACAAGAATTTTTTGACTCAGTGCCATTTATGATCGAGTGCCCTTCCTTTCCCCCAAAGTTAGACTCGTGCAATGAAGCATTGTATGAAGGTCTGTGTCTCTGAAACCATATGTAAGCCTTACAGCATACACTTTTGAGAGGTTTAGTTGAACGTTTTTAAACTGTTTCATAAATATGTCTCTTCCTATACTCCTTGGTAATAGCAGCAGACTTACATAGCCATTTGCATGGCCTATTTTTGCCATTTGGTTCACATCAAATATATATATTTGGTACTCTTGTTCATTTTAAGCTATGTAGAGTCTGCATGTTCTTTCCGAGACTGTGGTCTTTATCAGAGTTGTGCTTTTTTTCCCTCTTATTCTCCATCATCCTGAAAGACATGTCACACACACATACATTGGCCCTCCTCCAATGTGCTGTTTATATGCATCCACTCAAACAGCCTCTGTGCATCCTATGACACACCTCATTTATCACAGCAATGTCAGCATGTGTGAAAAAAACACCACCACCAATGCCTTCTAAGAATGATGCATGCAAAAACATTGAAAGGTACTTAAATCTTCTGCCAAGCAATAAAAATATTTAACAAGTAATTGCTTTTCAAACATAAGGCAAACTACGTTGCATAGCATGTAGACACTAAAGGTTTGAGGACCTAGTGACTCCCCCCCCCTCTAACTCCTGTCTGTACAAGGGGACTTTGATCCAGGATTAGTGGAGACGCTCCATCGTCATGCTCTATCCTGGGCCCACCTCATCTAAAACAAGCCCTGTAGCTGCAAGGCAGAAATCCTACCACTAAGCTACTGCGCTGCCTACACTGAATACCTGAGGGTGCTATACATGGTCTGCAGTTAACACCCATATGAAAATATTTCTCCGAGATTTTGATGTCGGATGGTGAACTAACATATGTATGACTTGATGGGAAAAAGCTCCCACTCTTGCTCCGCATTAACATCACTGTGCTTGTATGAAGTGGCTGACTGCTTTTACAAAAATGTATTAATTCTAGGCTACACATAAGATTAACTTTTGGAAAAGAGGAGTGTGTATTCATACTTCTGGTACTACAGCAAAATTGTGCTTGAACAGCGTTTATTAAAACTCCATTACCTCATGCTGGCACTCTCACCAGAACAAAGCGGTGATGTCATGCACTTAGGTCACCTAAACTAGAATTAGAAATCACAGCATCATTCCTGGACTATCAATGGCTCAGGTCTACAATTTCTGTGTTCTTAAATTTATGTAACTAGTGAAATATTTTTGGAACACAAGTTTCAAGTCTGTCTTTACAGAAGAATGTGTACAAATGTTTCTATGTATGCACTTATTTAGACTCGACTGTACAACATGTGGCACAATAATCAGACAGTCTGCTTAAGTCAGAAAGACATTTCTAAACAATGCATTTTATTTTTTTTATTCATTTCCCTTGTTAACCAGGAAAATGAAATGGTCCAAAACACTGGATCTTTTTCAGTCATGACCCAGGCTCAAATGCAACAAATATACACAAAGAATAAATGATACGACTATACAACAGTGAAGATATACAAATAGTTATTAGCTAAGCATTTCTTTTACCCTAAACAACTATAAATTGCCTAACAAATTTCATATGAAAAATAAAAACATTCACTGAGAATGACAGGAAAAACAATAGCAATGATGATCTAAAGGTAAGACAGTGCCATGGGAGTATTGTGATTCTACTGTACTAGTACGTCCTTTAATCAGTGTGCTTTATTACCAGCTATTTCAGGGAGTATTGTGATTCTACTGTACTAGTACGTCCTTTAATCAGTGTGCTTTATTACCAGCTATTTCAGGGAGTATTGTGATTCTACTGTACTAGTACGCCCTTTAATCAGTGTGCTTTATTACCAGCTATTTCAGACAGAAGTTGAATACATCAATATCACACTCTAAACTCTATGCCAAAACTTACATTTCAGTCAGCAATGACACCTTAAAAAGATAGATGGGAGACCTTTCGTAATTTCATAGTGTTAATTAAAGTTGTCTTATAAGATGTAAAATTATTTTTTGTGTTGGGCTGCTGTGGAGGTAGGCAGGGCTCAAAACACCATACAGAATTACCATTTCCATGCCTCCTGTAGCTAAAAATAACTGTCTTCTATGACTACATGAGTAGAAGCTACATTTTCAATGAGTGCAGCAAGGAGGACAGGTGTCTCAGTGCTGCAAGACACAGCTCACAGAGGTATGGCCATAAAGGCAACTGGATATGCTGACTGTAGGGCTCAAGTCCATGCAGGTATGGCCATAAAGGTGGTTGCATGGCACAGTCCATGAGGTATGGCTGGAAAGGCAGTCAGATGTACCCACTATAAAGCACAGCCCATGCAGTTATGGTCATAAAGGTAGTTGAATGTACCGCTTGCATGGCCATAAAGACTGTTGGATGTACCTGCGTCAAGGCACAGCCATGGGCATAAAGGCAGTCAGATGTGGCCAACCGCAAGGCACAGCCCATGCATGTATGAACATAAAGGCAGTCAAATATACCGACTGCAAGTCACAGACCATGCATGCATGACAGTAACGGCAGTCAGATGTGCCACTGCAAGGCACAGCCATGCAGGTATGACTATAAAGGTAGTCATAGATAGGTTCATAGATTAGTACTAAGCTAACTGCCCTTGCGAGCCATTTTAAGCCTAGCCATTTATCCCTTGTGAGACTCAAACCCTGCACCTTTTGCTTGGAAGGCAAACACCTTAACCATTAGGCCACCCTCCCAACCCTAATAAGTAGATTGACTCATATCTCTGTTACTGCGGCCGATGTTGGAGTTTGTGTAGCTAGTGGCTGTTGAAAGGGTAGTTCATCCTTTGAAGAGAAACTTTCACTCCAACACCTGACAGCGTTATTTTACTTTACCGGCTCACCAGATGCGCAGTAGCAAGCGCCGCCCAAACCCCGCCCGCGGTGTTTGATGTGGTGCTTAAGCAATGAATATTTAACCAAAGTTAGGTTAGTACAGTCATGCAGATTACTTGTTGTTGTCTTTCGGCTTTTCCCGGTTAGGGGTCGTCACAGCGGAACTCTGGTCCGCTAATGATTGGTAGTTGATTTTTACATGCCGAATTACCAGGCCTGATGCACAACCTTCAACGAAGGTACGTCCATCCACGTATGACTCCACGCAGAAGATGCTCTAGCTGAAAATTGAACCAGACAGCGTCTTACTGTGAGGCGACAATACTACCGCAGCACCACCACCTGCTTGCTAAAATAAACAGCCTCTGCAAGGCTCGAACCCAGGACCCTGCACACCATAGACAAAGTGATTTACCACTAAACCATGCCAGGTGTACCACTGCAGGGCACAGCTCATGCAGGTGCAGTAAAGGCAGTCACATGTGCCCACTACAAAGCACAACTCATGCAGGTATGTCCATAAAGGCAGTCAGATGTACCCACTGCAGGGCATAGCCATGCAGGTATGACCATAATATCAGACAGATGTACCCAAAGCACTGAGAGCAGTACTGGATGTACCAGTAAAGGCTCCAATAACTACAATGCCAGAAGGGAAAAAATAAATGGGCTTAGATGAGCATAATCTTTAGCATCTACAGAAGCTTAATGAGAAATGAAGAAAGGAAATCTATAAACTACAGCATCAGTAAAGGTACCAGAAAACACTGCAGCATCACAACACTATTACCACTTTATAACCAAAAGGGAAATTTATGAAACTTTTAATAATCTGAAGAATGGATTTTGCAGCAGACTTTAATCAGACTAGAATTACTTAACAGAGATGTCTCTGACAGCATGGGACATAACCTCTACAAGTCTAAGCACTGGAAGAAATTATACATTTGTAACTGCCATATTAAGCATATGGCGACTAGTGTGCAGACTACGTAACTCTACATAATAAATACTCTCACTGTCACAGATAAAACATTTGCCAACGTGACAAAATCTGGCAGTTTTTAAAGTACTGCTACTGAGTCAGCATACTGCATTAAAGGCAAAATCACAAAATTGTGTATTATCAGTATAGACATTTATTTTCCTTCAGTACATCTAATCTTTGACCATAGTTAGATGCAGAAGGAAAAGGTTTTTAAGTCCTGCAATTGCTCATAAAACCAAGAAACTGCTTCAAACTACTAAACTGTCAAACTGAACAACTGAATTTTATTAGCCTCCACTGTCCTTTCCAAATGTCTTACATGTCAGTAACTAAATGATCAGACTGGGGAAGTGTGTTGCCACTGGTTTCTCTGTCATTCTGCATGTAGCTTTATCTATCTGCAGTCATCCAAGCTCCAACTGTTTGACCTGTCCTATATGAATCATCTCGGACATTTCTTGTATTTGAGTAGCTAAGCCACATTCTTAGAAGCACACTTGAAAGAACCCTGTCCTTAGAAACTTCTGTTCTGTGAGGTTATGCGGGCTGTAGTATAAATCACCTGACATGTTTTGTATCTTGGATGGTTACAGGGTTGTGTATCAATTTGGACTATGTTCTGTTCTGTTGTCTAAGGCTGTCCCTCACAAGAGGATTCTTCACATTTGGTTGCTTTTACATAGTAGTGGGAGTGCTAGAAAAATATTTCTCAAATTGTCATCCTCACTGAATGTTGGTTGGAGGTGCCTTACAATTTTGCAGAGTTTTTCAATATTTGGATGATATATTGTCACTAGATGAGCCCTGCCACGGGGATCCTCTCTTTATACTGGAGCAGCTGTTCCCTTAGAAGCTGTATTCCTCTGTCCACTGTCTTGCAAAACTCCCAGGCAGAGTGACCCTCAACAAATAAGGCTTTCTTCAGTTGTGCCAGCCATGTATCTCAATGCCTTACTATAACAAATATATATCAAATTACTTGGTTTTAGGGAATGGGTGAACTGTACGTCAGGACCCTGCTTGGAAAACAAATGTTCTCCAGCTGGGTATTAATGCAGAAGTAATACCCGCTGAAAAACTAGTCCACCGCTTCATGGCAGCATATCAAGCTGCTGGGGAGCTCGGACAGAAAAAAAATTAACGGCCATCATTATTTTATGCTCGCTAATCCACAATTCTGCTGTTTAGCAAACGTAAAATGTAAAAAATAAAAAAGTGTTTATGTCTGTGTGTAAGTGTATGCATGCATGTGAGTGAAAGAGAGATTGATTGAGCCATTACTTTACATTCACTAAATATTACTTTAGCTGTTTACAGAGTGCAAAAAAAAAAAACAAGTACAAAAAAGTGCATGTGTGTGTATGTAAGTGTATGAGTGTTTAAATTTCTGTCTGCATGTGCGAGTGAATACGTGCATGAAAGTAGAAGAGAAAGTAGAGGAGAGTATGTGTATATGTAAGTGTGTGTGCATATGCATGTGTGAAAATAGAAGAGACTGTGTATGTGTGTATGAGAGAGAGTGAACAGTGACATCAATCGAGCCATTATTTTACACTCATTAAGAAGAGCTTTTGCTGTTTAGCGAGTGTAAAGTAAAAAAAGGAAAAAGATTGAAATAAAAACAGGTGTGTGTACGTCTGTGCGTGAAAGTGTATGGGTGTATGGAAGCAGGACTGACAGAGTGAAGAGTGAGAGCGATCCCGGGCAACAGCAGCAGCAGTTAAGAGGTTTGTGTACCTCTTCCATACCTTTCAACCTCTCAGCACAAGAAATCTGGACAGAACCACAAATAACAAGGGACAAATGAACAAAAATAAGGACAGATTTTAAATACTGCTCTTATAAATTTCGAAAGTTGCTAGAACATGGTTTCCATTAGCATGTATTATCTGCAGGATAAGTCATCTAAAACTCAAATGTCTGTCATTATTTAATGACTTCAATCCCCAGTGATTTGCCAGAAATAAGAAGTTATGTACCTACCATAACGTTCCATGTTAGTTGTCTTCTCTCGCCTTCTTTCTTGCTTGATGGGTTCGGAGCCGATCCTCGGCTCCGACTCGGCACTTGCTAAGCTCGAGAGTCACTTTTACCAGCTCGAGGCAGCCCCATATCCCATGATGCAAGGCGGTAAGTACCCAGATCTCGTTTGATGACAAAGGGCAATAGCACCAAGCATAAATACTTCCCAAAGGAAGAAAGCCTACAGGATGAAAGAAGGACCAGTTCTGAATGGTCTTCAGCATAACAATCTCTTGTAGAAAGGTCTGTCCAGGCCTGGGGAAGGAGGAGGGTCGAAGAAAGAAGGCGAGAGAAGACAACTAACATGGAATGTTATGGTAGGTACATAACTTCTTAATGTTAAGTTGTCAATCTCGCCTTCATTCTTGCTTGATGGGACCACGTCCCTAGCACCTCTATCCTGGGTGGCTCAACGGAACAGACTCTTGAGGACTGTAGAGCCAAAACTGGCTCTGTCCCTGGAGGCCAAGTCCAATTTGTAATGGGAAACAAAAGTATGAGGAGTGGCCCAAGTGGCCGCTGCACAAATAGTGTCTAAAGGAAATCTAGCTTGAAAGGCTGTAGAAGTAGCTAAGCTCCTAGTTGAATGTGCTTTAGGTTTTGAGCACAGCTGTTTTCCCCTGAGCAGATAAATTTCAGAGATGACAGAAGAAAGCCATCTAGATAAAGTCACTTTAGAGACAGGAAGGCCTTTCCTGTTATCCGCATAGGAAACAAAGAGTTGATCGGATTTCCTAAATTGTTTAGTTCTGTCCAAATAATATCTGAGTTGGCGGTGGACATCAAGATAATGTAATTTTGTTCCGATCTGTTTGAATAGTTTGGAAAAAATACAGGGAGATCAATGGATTGATTCAAATTAGCCTTTGAGGCGACCTTAGGCAAAAAGGTCGGATTAGTTCTCAATGATACTCTGCCCTTGTGAAAGACCAAATAGGGGGGTCGAACCGAAAGAGCATGAAGTTCAGACACCCTCCTGGCCGATGTAATAGCTACTAGGAATAATGTTTTCCAAGAAAGAAATTTTAGGGAGCAAGAAACAGCTGGCTCGAAGGGGAAGAATCAAGGATGTCAGCACTAAATTTAGATCCCATTGAGGAGGAGGATTCCTGATTGGAGGCTTTAGCAGGAAAATTCCTTTCAAGAAGGCTTTACAAAGCCTATGGGACATGATATTGTGATCTGCGATCCCGACATGAAAGTTCGAGATAGCAGCCAGTTGAACTCTAACTGTGGAAGAAGAGGAGCCTGCATGAAAAATCTCCGCTAAGAAGTCCAAAACTGCCTGAACTGGGGCAGTGAAGGGATCGATATTCTTGGCTTTAGCCCAATAAGAGAAACGCTTCCATTTGCTTGTATAAATCCTCCTGGTAGAGGATTTTAAAGAAGCTACTATGATGTCTCTAACAGGGTTAGAGATCAAAGGAAGCCTGGCTAAGGAAGGAAGTGGAGCAACCATGCTGAGAGGTTGAGAGAAGGGATAGACCGGTGCAGCTGACCGGATTGGTGAACCAGAAGATCTGGCACTGGGTCCAGATGCCATGGCTGCACCAAAAGGTGACGATGGAGGAACGGAAACCAAATTTGTCGAGGCCAATAAGGAGCAATGAGAATCATTTTGGCTCTCAAAACGGTAGCTTTCTGGATAACCTGAGGGATTAGAGGAAAAGGAGGAAAAGCATAAAGAAGTCCCTGGGGCCAATCCTGGGTCAGAGCGTCTCTGGGGGGATGGCCTGACAGAGGGAAGAGAGAGAAGAAGCCTGGGCATTTGCTGTTTTGGGGAATAGCAAAAAGATCGCAACATGGGCGACCCCATTCCAGAAAAATCTCCTCCACTATAGATTGCTTGAGAGACCACTCGTGAGGCATGAGAATAGCTCTGCTCAATCTGTCCGCTAAAATGTTGGTTTTCCCAGGGATGTGCGTTGCTACCAGAAACCGATGAGAGGAGATCGCCCATTGCCAAAGTCTGAGCGCTTCTCGACACAAGGGGTAGGACTTGGTTCCGCCCTGTTTGTTGATATACCAAACTACAGACATGTTGTCTGTGTGGACTGCAATTGTCCCTACAGGAAGAAAGTCGTTGAGGGCTTGCAACGTTAAAAGCACTGCTCTCATCTCTAGGACATTTATGTGCAGGTGGTACTCGAACGGTTGCCACGTCCCATGAACCATCCTGCCCTGATAATGCCCCCCCCCACCCGATCAGGGAGGCATCCGTGGTGACAGTGGCTACCCGGGATGGGGGTACAAAGTGTCTGCCTTGGTGAATCTGGGGAGAAGTGATCCACCAAGCAAGATGATTTTTGCAAATCTGTGTCACCAGAATTTGGTGACACATTGGAAGTTGTTGGTAAGACCACTGAGTGAACAACATCCACTGAAGAAGGCGCATGTAGAAGCGAGCCAGGGGAAGAAGAGTAATGGCCGCAGCCATGAGACCGAATACCTTTAGAACCATTCTGGCCTGTACTTTCTTGTTGGCTAGAATGAGCCTGACATGACTTTGAATGTCTGAAACTTTTTGGTCTGTAAGGGTAGCTGACATCCGAACAGTGTTTAAGTTTGCGCCTATGAAAGTAATAGACTGGCAGGGCAATAAGGATGACTTTTCGAAGTTGATCGAGATGCCCAAATGAGAACAAAGATTTATTGTGTAATCCCTGGCTTGAACAAGCTGATGCCTGGTGGTGGCTGACAGGAGCCAGTCGTCGAGATACGGAAACACCTGGAATCCTTGACGTCTCAGGTGAGCCGTGACCACTGCCATGCATTTGGTGAACACTCTGGGGGCTGTGGTGAGACCAAAGGGCAGGGCTCTGAACTGGAAATGACTGGACCCCAGCCGAAAGCGGAGAAATCTCCTTGAGCGTCTGTGAATTTTTATGTGATAGTACGCATCCTGAAGATCTATTGAGCACATCCAGTTGTCCTTCTGCAAGAAGGGCAGAATCGACTGAAGAGTGACCATTCGGAATCTTGTCTTCCTCACAGACTTGTTGAGTCTGCTGAGATCCAATATTGGTCTCCAGTCTCCCGTCTTTTGGGGACCAAAAGAACCTTGAGTAGATTCCGGCTCTGAATGGTCTGTTGTAACTGGCTAAATGGCTCTTTTTGCAGTAGTTTTGAGACTTCTAACTCTGCAATTTCCCTTAGACCGGTGGTGCATCTGGAAGGGAATTTGAGGGATAGAAAGGACTTTCCTCGAAAGGAATTTTGTAACCCTCGGATATGATCGACTGTACCCATCTGTCTTGAGTGAGAGAACGCCAGGCTTCTGGGTACAGCGATAGTCTTCCCGACTGCCTCCAAGGAGGGACAGCCGGGCAACATCTCAGGGATGCTGAAAGGGCTTGTCAGAGAGAGACTCTCTGTTTCCCTGGTTTTGTGGACCCTCTGCCTCTAGAGCGGCCTGTTGTTGTTACCCCTCTGCCTCTAGGGGTAAACTGACCACGTGAATCCGGCGTGACTCCTTGGGATTTATGGAACCACATTTTGCCATCCTTCTGTCCTTTGGGATAAGGTCTAGAAGGGGTGGAAAACGGACTCCTACGGCAGAAAGAGTTTTGCCGTCCTGCTCACACCTGGTCAACGTTTCCTTCACTTGAGGGCCAAACAAAGCTGACCCATCAAAGGGAGAGTTTGTGAAGGACGCCTTAAAGGGATCTGCAAAATTACATAGTTGCATCCAGGCTTGGCGCCTAAGAGCCACACCTGTACCTGCGGCCTACTGGCTCCATCAGCAGCATATGATATAAGCCGCATGGAGGAGTTTGCAATGGAGTTAAGGGTTCCTAGCTGCGAAGCAATTTTTCCTGAGCCCCAGCAGCTGTAGGATCCTGCACAACTTCACCTAGCTCCTTAAGGATATCCCTTTGGAGTCTGGTGAAGTGACAAAGATAGTTCAGCGAGCATAGCAAAGGTCGCTGAAGAAAACATCCGCTACCATATCTATCCATGGTCCTAGAGTCCTTATTAGGAGGATGGACAGGTACGGAAGGATCTGCAAGTTCCTTCTTGGTGGCAGCCGCCACCACCATGGCATCAGCGGGACACCTTTTGTAAGGAATTGCTTGTCCGACGGGGCAGTAATAAATTTAGAAGGCCTCCTAGGGACAGGCTCTACAGAGTCAGGAGCAGTCCACGCCTTTCGAGCAATAACCTGCATAAGGGGGTCGAAAGGCGGAGACACCCAGGAGGTGGAGGGCCGAGATCCAAACGCCTCCAGGTATACTGACTCATCCTCAGAGGGATTGTTGGTGGGCCAGTTTCCCCTCTGTCTAAGGAGTTCTAGGATGTCTGAGAAGGAGACATCCTCAGAGGGGGATCTTGGGGATCTCTCTGACTCATCTAAGTCAGTATCCGAAGTGATAGACTCAGGGGAGTCTATGTGTTTCCTCTTACAAGTCCTCTTCCGCGGAGGATCACCCGACAAATCAGGAGAATCCTCAGAAGAGGGGGATATTCCCAGTGGGGAAACCTGAGGCGGAGGATCTCTGGGTCCGGGAGCAAGAGAAGTGGCAGAGATGTCAACAGGCACTATAGAGGGAGGAGCTAAGGGAACAGACTGCTGGCTGAGTCCAGAGGCCAGCACACTCTTCATCACCTCGAAGGCTCCCCTCCCAGGGAGGTCCGAGAGAACCCGCTCCGAAGAGCTAGGAACTCCAGGACCCACCGAAAAGGAAGGCTCAGAGGCAGATGTCGGAGCCGAGCTCACCAAGGCCGAGGCTCCAAGGGGAAGAGCGGGGTCGGACAAGGGTCCGATGCCACTCACCCCTCGGAGGAGACCAGGAAGCCCGCCACGAATCCCTCTAAGGAAGGTCTCAAGAGGAGATAAGAGTAGAGGCTGAAGGAGCAGAAGGGGGTATCTGTCCCTCAGCCGTAGCAGAAACTATTCGAAGACTCCAACTCCAAACTCTGGGGTAGAGTCGAAGGAGGAACTGCAATGGGGTGTGGACTAATAGTCGCCTGCTGAGACGGACTATGTAGCATTTGGGCCAGTGCCTGTGACTTTAGTAGTCTACTGACCACTCTCTCCAAATCATGGTCAGAAAGCCTGGATGACCTTGAAGATCGGCTCCGATGGCTCCGCTCCGAGGAGAGGCGAAGCCGAGCCGAAAGTATGGGCTCCAAGGAAGGGGACCTAGACCTCTTCCTCGAAGGAACCATCGGAGCCGATGAAACTACTGAAACTGTCGGAGCCGACAACTTATCGGCACCGACAGGTAGCTTCGATGTATCGGCTCCAGCCGGAGCCGATACGGCCATAAATGTAAGGGTGTCAGAGCCGATCGGAGCCGACACCGATGCCTGGGCCACATGGTGGTCGGAACCGATCGGAGCCGAGACCGAAGTGGTCGAACCAGAGTCGGCACCGATAGCCATCGGTGCCGAAGGTTTAGGTAATTCCAGAATCGGCTCCAGCCGAGCCGATCTCGACTCTGAATGAGTCGGAGCCGAGGCCACAGGCTTGGAAACAGAAGCCTGGGCCTTGGAAGACTTAGAAGTCTTAGATGGGGCCGACTTAGCCGGAGAGCCCTCCGGCTTAAGAAGGCCCCTCAAAATCAATTTATTTCTTTCCTGCAGGACTCTCTGGCTAAAAGAATGACATATAGCACAGGAGTCCTGCAGGTGAAGAGGCCCCAGACAGTACAGGCAAGAAGTGTGACCGTCTGTCAGAGACATCTTCTGACAGCACGAGTCACACTTCTTAAAGCCTGAGACCCTTTCTTTAGACATGGTGTAAAAAACACACACACACACCAGTCCAAGAAATTAAATTAAATATACCAAAAGGTATCACTAACAGACACACACACACACCCTAACAGGGGGGGGATGGGATGGGTTTTAGTCTGACTAAAAGTTTTAAGAAGACAGGGAAATTTTCTGTCAGAAAGGAATTTAAACTAAGTTAAAACTAATAATTTAAGGTTTTTTTGTAAAAAGGGGCTTAAATAGTAAAGTAATAATTCACTTACCAAGAGCTGGTAAAAGGAGGACCTCATCAGCGAAGCGGCAAACGAGATCTGGGTACTTACCGCCTTGCATCATGGGATATGGGGCTGCCTCGAGCTGGTAAAAGTGACTCTCGAGCTTAGCAAGTGCCGAGTCGGAGCCGAGGATCGGCTCCGAACCCATCAAGCAAGAATGAAGGCGAGATTGACAACTTAACATACTACACATTTTATGAGGATGAGACCAAACATACTAGCCAAAAATCTGGACAGTTGAAATGTATGCTCTGTTGACTCTTTGCTCAAAATATCTGGATAAACCTAAAATAAACGAGGGACAAAGGCTCAAAATAGGAATATATTTTACTTGATTATTAGGATTTCTGTTAGCATACATTTTCTGAAACAGACATGTGTGAGAGAGAGTGAGTGACTGCAACAGTAAAGAGGTTTGCATACCTCTGGACCTTTCAGCTGAAGAAATCTGGATAAAGCCTAAAATAAACAGGGAACAGAGGTTCAAAAATAGGAACAAATTTTAATTACTGCTCTTATAAAATTATAAACTTGCTTAATTAAAAGGATTTCTGTTAGTATGAATTTTCTGAAGAAAATAATAGTCTGAAACTCAAACGTATGCCATTATTTAGCAACTTCAATTTCCAATGACTGGCAACAAACCAAATGTTTTAGGAGTAAGAGACCAAAAAATAAGTGTTATACTTTGGTGGACATGGTGGTGCAGCAGTTAGCGCTGTTGCCTCACAGCAAGAGGTTCGCTGGTTCAATCCTCGGTTGGGGTGCCTTCTGTGCGGAGTCTGCCTGTCCTCCGTGTGGTTGCCTGGGTTTCCTCCGACATCCCAAAGACATGCTGTAGGTGGATTGGAAACTCTAAATTGGCCCTAGGTGTGAGTGTGTGTGTGTGTGTGTGTGTGTGTGTGTGTGTGTGTGTGTGTGTGTGTGTGCGCCTTCTGTGAAAGGTTGGGTGCCGGGCTGGCAGCTCGACTCTGTAAAACTCCACTGCCAATCATGAGCAGACAGGAGATCCACTGTGGCGACCTCTAAAAGCCGAAAGAAGAAGATTTTACGTGTTATACTTTGGATGTAAAATGCTTCCTCCAACACCAATTTCATATAATACACGTTTGAAACATTAGTCAGAGGAACTATTTTACATCAAAAATATATACAAAAAATAATATAGCACTTATAAAAAAAAAATAAGCAAACCATCAGTTTTACAGAGCCCATTCTCTAAGCACAATAATGCCAGACAGGATGTGTGTTAATGTGTAACCTGTGGCATTGGGCTTCATAACACTCCTGGGCGGGCATATACTACACATTACACACACCCTGTCGGGCATTATTGCTTGTGTAAATAACAGAGATCTCTGTGTAGCTGGGGTAAATACTGATGCAATACAGATACATTTGTTTATCAGACGGATTCCTGTAAACACGAATCTGTAACGTTTCACTGTGTACATTAATCCTAGTATCAAGGAAGGCCACATTTAATGTTGAGTACTTCAAATAGAGATTAATAGATGGGAGGATTCTGTTGAGAGTAAAACGAATGGTCTGTAAAAGACATGTTGCAGAAATTCTTCTTTTAGATTTGCCATTAAAAATATTTGTACAGTGTAGAGCCATTCTCCTGCATACTACAGCACTCAGTCTGAACATAATGTTTCCACTACAATTAAATTACTGTCTCAGAATGAATTCTATAATTTGCCCAACTATATCTGGGGTAGTGTGGTGATGACTTGGTTCCTCTTGTAAGCCCTTCAGACAGACAGCAATGCAGCCTTTGTATAGGTGAGTATATAATGATGTAACATCCATGGAGGATAAAACACTGTTAGATGGAAGGTCATGGAGATACCTTGAATACAAATGTCCTTCACAATGACTAGTGGTTTTAGTATTTTCTGTATGAACCCAGAGATCCCTTCTGCCAGACTTCCTTTGTCTGACACTGTTAGCCTTCTTAGCTTATGGATTTTTGGTATCATGTAGAACACTCCTGGCTTTGGCTGATAATGAGATCAGTTAGTTTTATCCTGGACATGAGCTGCGAAGGAGGTAATTCGGTCCTTTAGTGCTCTGCTGAACAGTAACTTAGCTGCATGTACTCTGCACAACCAGAATGCTATTAGATTTAGAAACAGTCCTTATGGTTTAAGATGACCATTGCAGACTCCGTCTGCATCATTTATGATGATGTGTAGTTGGGGTTCAAGGACTTTAAGTGCCATTACTTCAGGAGGGAACATGCAAGTACAATCCATTTTTATTTTTTGACCAGTAGTCCTCTTGACCATCAACATTTCCTCCTGGTATGGACAAACTGTTAATTTATTCCCCCAGGACAAAAGCTGTGTTTCTTGGTATACTACTTCTTACCCCTGGGGAGTGAGGGAAAGGCAATAGGTAGTACGGTCATCCTAAAAGGGACCAGAATTCTACTAGCTTTAGCATCCTTTCCAACTTGCCACTGGATCAGCAGATCAGACTGTTTGGCCAATGAAAAATGTATAGAACATGTGTGCTGCTCCAGGGCCCACAGAGTGGGCACACTTTCTCAGCACCTCTCTCATCCCCTTGCAGACCAGGCTTCCCTTCTGACCATGTCCATCGGAGCTCAAAGAGCCACATCACATGCTACCCCTGCTTCAGAATAACCACGTCAATCATACTTGCCAGTGCCATCAAGCATCCTTGCCACTGACCCAGCTTGGATAACCTGGTCAGCTGCTATGGATTTATTCCTCAATGCATCCATCTGGAGGAATGTAGGTAGAGTACTGGTTGTTGGTTTCATATCACTGGTGTTCTTCCTATCTGTATCATAAAAGAATTCTATAAACCTCAGACTATAAAAATATTCCTCAATTTCTCTACAAAACTGTACATTGTCAATGGGGCAAAATGTAACAACTCTTCAAAGGACTGAAAACTGACGAAGAGTTAATAATGAGAATGAGAAGGCCAACAACAGAGATGTGGCCAGATGGTACTGGTTCTTGTCCCACTGTGCCGTTAGCCACATCCTGCTCGTTTCAGAAGCTGTCACATGCAGTTTCCTCCTTTCAACAGAGCAATTCTAAACCGTCTCTTGTAGTTTACATTTATTTCTTGCAAAAAGGATCTAGTTCAACAGACACCCTTTCGACTAAGGAAAGCATTACAGAATTGTTTCTTTAAGAAATCCTTCGTAGTAAAAATGGCATGTATCACATGATTCCTCAGTTTCTTCCAAGTCCTTTTGCACAGCTGCTCTGCACATAAATAATTTTAAATATTCAAGTAGTTCTTTATGGATAAGGGTTCCCTTTATTGCACTGGTATAAAAAGAAAAAGTCACTTAACATGTGCTTCCTCCTCCTTGAAGTTATGCAAAAAGCACTGAGCATAACTAAACTGGCAACGCATTTCATGCAAGAATCATAATCAGAAGCACTGAAATCATATTGCTGGCAAAGAAAATGCTCAGAATAAGCAAAATGTTACATTTAAAGGATTTCTGTCACTAGATCAAAACCACTTTTGTTGAATCCCATTTCAGTGGAAATATCTTACCAAAATCACTTTCAGCAAACCTCAAAACAATTTTTATTTTGCAGGGTGCAAGCCACCTTAACCCCCCCCCCCCCCATACGCTGAACTTAAATATACCTACCACTCAGAGGTAGAACAATAAAGAAAATGGAATTATCCATTACTGCTAAAACTGGCTCTGACAAACCTTTTTTTTACTGAAATGGCATTCAGTGAAAGTGGTGTCTACAGAATGACATCCTCCCAATTTCAACTGGAAAAAAAGATGCAGAGTCTAATATTTTGTTTGAGAACACCTTTTAAACGATTGATGTTCAAAATCATCAAAGTGTGTGCATATTGTTAAATTCTAGCAAATAGGTAAGAGATGAGTAAAAACTTATTGACCTAAAAAAAATGTCAATATCCTTTTCACACTGTGACAACTTAATAAAGTTTCCCAATATTCTGGATGATTTGGCTTGGAATGGTAAAATAAATTAACAGCACAAAAGACTTCTGTGGAAGCGTGTACAGTAGCAGTCACACAAAAAACTCGGATATTGTACAGAGTTAGATCAGTGATACCCAGATGTCTTTACAGGGATTAGATATTTTTTGTAAGAATATCAAACACAACTAAAACATTTTATTAATCCAATAATACATGAACATATCCATGGCTCCTTGTAACAGAACTGAAGTGCAGCTAAAGTGAGTGGAAAACTTAAGTGCTATTAAAAAGCAAACAGAAACAACAGAATGGGTAGACAATATGGTCACTGCTGTGAAAAAAAGACAAGATTCATATTCGCACAGATCTGAATTATTGAGAGACAGACAGACTACTACCAACCGCTTACAATTGAAGATGTGGTCTCCAGAAAATCAAATGCAAAATTATTTTCAGTACTAGATGCAAACTGCTACTGCCAAAAAAATGAACAAAGCTCTAAAGCACTAGATAATATTCCAAAGAATTTTAGAGAGAAAATTGAAAAGTTGGAGGGTGTTGTAAATGCAACAAATGAACTACTGAACAGTTAGTGGTGAGAGCTAGACATCATTTTTCTTTTGGGAAAACTTGGCTAGGATTAGAAAGGCCCACCAGGTCATTAGCCTAGTAAAAGGACAACAGACTGATACAGCTATGAAAATGAAGCAAGATAAACTCACCACTTTTTGATTAACCAAAAGTTCAGCAACATAAGACTAAAGAGGAGAACAACAGCCCAACTGTTAGATTCATCACTTCAAATAAAATGAAAAAATAATATAAAATAGCAGATTTAGCTTTGGTCTCTATGTTTATCACCAAGGAACTGAGATTTCATTAAACTGCTAACAAAAGGTCATACATTCATTTAAATAGTGCAAAGGTCATTGTTAATGTTTTTTAAACATGTAAAGTTCACTGAGGAAATAAGATAAATATTAGTATTTGCATTAGAGACTATTTACCATTTTTGTAATCTTAATATAGCAAACCATCTTCCCTTATTACCACCTTTTACATTGTTACTTGCAAAATCAGTAATCCTAATTAAAAACCTTTTTATAATCAGAACAATCTGCAGTCTATTACAGCCATTTTTATTTTTAATTGGTCTGAGATCCTGTAGTTTTCTATCTCTCAATTTTGTGATGGTCTCAAGTACATAAAAACTTTCACATGAGCAAGGAACTGCTGTATATACCACATATTATGATGTGCAGGAAACAAAATACTGGTGGGACTTATAGTACTACAAATATTTGCAGAAAACTTCTGGGGACTATCATTTATGAACATACATATGTAGCAGCAGTAACAATGGATTGTCAATTTATTCTGCTCAGGAACTATGTCCATTTTTTTCTAAAACAGTCTTACTATTGTGCCCTCTCGTATTAACACATTTGGATGATTCACCCTCCAGTCTGAACACATCATTGTTATTTAATATTTTCTAATTTTCCTTTACTATTTATTTAATACTTGATCTACATTGTAGGTTTGATGCATGGATGTGTTCCAGTCTTAGTTTCATGTCTCCACCAACTGGAACCAGTAACACTGTCAGGGATACTTAAAATATTTAGGGGTTGCCCCACAACTTAAACCTGTTAGTTGTGGCTGCAGTTCCTTAAGTGATTTCCATTTCTAGGATTCTTCATCCTAGTGAAGGGGAGTGTGATGTCCACACTCTGGGCCAGTAATCAAGGAGCTTGAATCCTCACCACTGACACTGGAGAGGGATGTTCACTTGGAACAAAAATGGGCACACCTAGTATTCCCAGATGCAGCTCTCTGCATCAAGCACAATTACCCTTAAGAACACACAGGGAACACACTCAGTCCTGGGTCTGGCTTTCCCTCTCTCTCCAGATTCCCATTAAGACTCTCCACTAGCACAGCTAGAGAGCTGAGTCCTCAGCTGAGCGTTCAAGCCAAGTCCTCCACCACTCTCTCTCTCTGTGAAACCAATGGTGCATGTCCCTGCCCCAAGCAGCTGACACACATACTCTTGGAGATTTGATTTACACACACACATACACACACACCAACCTGGGAAAGGCTGGCACAGACTTACTAGCTATGCCCCCTTCTGCCCAGACCATAAGGTAGTTACACTGCCACCAGACACTCCAAAGCCAGCTACTCTAAGGCTCTTATGTGGGTATCCAATTATACTGAGTGAAATGAATATTAGTACAAATGATAGTAGCGTTGTCACCTCACAGTAAGGCATCCTGTTCGATTCTCAGCTAGAGCATCTTCTGTGAGGAGACATGCGTGAATGGGCGTACTTTCGTTGAAGGTTGTGCGTCAGGGCTGGCAACTCAGCACGTAAAAATCCACTGCCAATCATTAGCGGACCAGAGTTCCACTGTGGCGACCCCTAACCAGGAAAAGCCGAAAGACACAACAACAACAAATGATAGTGTTTGACTAATGCACAGTAAGGCTTTCAGGAGTGGCCACAGTGTCACCAAGTATATACAAGTCCTCTCAAAGTCAAAAATATTCTCTAAGGGACCAGCCACAATGAAAAGTTTAAATACATTTAATAATAAATAATAAGAGAACATGAAAATATGAAATATCAATTTACAATAAACACCACAGTTTCAATCACAGGAAATATTAAAATTACACAGATGAACAGTTAAGTACTATTTTTCTGTACCTGTGTGAATCTAATATCGCTATTTTTCCCTGACTAATGTAAAGAATTATTATTCCCTGGTTCACATAGCCAAATTCAGATACTCATGAATTTGCAAGTGATTCTCCTGCAGCATTGCAATTTGCACTATGCATTTCTTAATATAATTCAAAACTCTTCTTTTCATCTATACCTGAAAAGCTATCGACATACCAAGATAATATGGAAAACATAGCCATTATGATGAAATCTGTTGTTCCCACCAATTGTACATGATACATTTTTGAATGCGTTACTTCTGTCTTTTGCCTTGCATGCACATACACTGCTTAGCAGGCTCATTTGATGCCCAAATCTTGAAGTATGACTGAATACAGATATTTAATATCTAATGTCATAAAGTAACCATTTTATATAATACTAAAGTTGACAATTTTGAACTTAAGCGTTTAAAGAATCTAACAAAAGGTGTGCTAAACAGAATATTTAAAAAAATTACATCTATAAAATAAAATAAGGGGCTATAACTTGGAACCTCTTGCTGAGACAACAGCTTGAAGAGGTAGATCAAATGCATTTTTCTGTACCTTGGGGATTCCAAAGATGACACCAATGGCAGGATTCTTTGTTAAATAATAATTACACATAGCTTGTAAAATCCCTCATTCTGAAAGGTTTTCATACAGTCAGCTGTCCATGAACTGACAACTTCTATGGCTATCTTTTAAACTTTCTTTTACAAAACATTTCTTCACATAATACGAATTAAGAAGGGTTGACAAAGGTTAAAATACTGTAGAATAAGGGGGTATATCATAGAACATGAAGAGGTACAACTGCAGAGTGCTAAAGTGAAAATAAGGTAGTATCTGGATAATAAGCATAAGTTTAGAAAAATTCCTGATAACTACTTTTGATAACTCCAGAGCACAAAAACTTTTAGCAAAATGACTGAGGCAACAAAAAGTAAAAAGGATTGTCACCAAACTAAGGGAGCATATAACAAGAAAGATAACCAGAGATCCCAAAGAGGTATTAGAGATATTTTGGAAATTGTATGGATATTTCTATAAAGAGGAAAAATGTGGAAATCAAGAAAAAGCACAAATGGAAATATTTAAGGAATACTTAATTATGCCAAGCTTAACAACTAACAGTTAAGGGGAGTTGAGATAAAAATGGTTATATAATCAATCTGCAGGAAAGTCTCCAGAAACCAATAGTATTCCTGTGGAAGCCTGGAAGTTAGGGGGGAAGACAGTGATAAGATCTGGACGACTTTGCTTAACAGTATTTTGCAAGGAGTGGAAGCACCAACATTGTGGAAGAAAGCTGAGGTGGTCGTTTTACATAAAGATGGTAAAGACCTGTCAGAATCTGCTTCATACAGACCCATTTCAATTTTAGACCATTATTACAAAGTATTTATGTTTATACTACATATAACAATGACAACAGTGTTCCTAAATTGATAGATATGGATCAATGTGGTTTTGTGGATGGGAGACCAACATTTGACATTAATATGTTTAATACAAGGATGATCCAGAAGGAAGCAGAATTTAAGAAAATACTGCTGTTTTCAGTGGGTCCCGATGCACAGAAAGCATTTGACAGAGTAAAGCTAGGATTTTATGAATAGGGCAACAGAAGCACTTGCACTGCCTAAAAATAAAGTTAATTTGGAGGATATATGAAGGCTCGGAGGCAAGGCAAAGTAGGAGGGTTCCTCTCTGATAAAAAAAAAAAAAAAAAAAAAAAAAAAAAACTTAAACACCTTTATTAAATTATCATTTATGACATAGGCTAGGTTACATTTATATAAACGAAAATAAACCATAGCAACACAATTTCATTTGCAAACATTATACATATCAACCCATGCCAACACAACTCTAGCTGCAAAAATGATACACTTTTAACATATCCAGCCATTTTAGTCAACCATTACCACAGCTCATTCAAACCTTGCCCTTTTAAGACTTATTCCTCCTCTGCATGTATTGATCACACATTTCCCATTTCCCTATGTAATTTGCTGCAATTTCTAAAGATCTCAGTTCCAGTTGTTTTACCTCTGTTACTATTTTCTCTACTTCTAGTAAAGTTGGTTGACATTGATTTCCATTTTCTAGTAATTGCTTTTTAGCAGCCATCCTAATTAGACCCAGCAAGATCTTACTATGTCTAGGCAATTCTGATTCTGTATCATAGCTCAAGAAAATAATTTCCCTAGTTACTCCAATTTACTCACTCAGCATCTCTGACAGAGCAGTTTGCAGGGAATCTTTAAAGTCTGCCAACTCATTACACTCCCAGAAAATATGTTCCCAGTTACCTCTTTCTTCCCCATCACACCTCCAACATTTGCTGCCTACATGAGGAAAAAATATTTGAAGTCTGTTTGGGGTATAAAAATACCCATGTAAACACTTCCAGGCAAATATCCTAAATCTTCTAGATTTTGTTGCATATTTGGGAGACATAAATAGATCCCCCATTGTTTTTTTGTGAATTGCTCATCTAATCTCTCTTCCACTCCTTCCTTACCTCCTCTGTTTGATTCTTACAGTTCTCACACACAATGTTATATGTTCTAATTATTCCTTTCTTAATGGCGACTTCTATTCTAGATTCTACTAAAACTCTACCATTGCTGGTCTTTTGTTTAGAACCCCCACCCCTAATTCTTTCTCTTTTCCTATACTCTGACATCAGTCCTTGATATGTAAGGCAACATGTAGCTTGCAGTCCAAATAAGTTCTTGGCATCTTCCCATTCTATTACCTTTTCCTCTCTAGTTATTTGCTCACAATACCTTGGTTCCTTTGCCAATTTTCTAATATATTACCGCCCCGCTCTTCCTACAGATTGGTTATACATTACCATTTTTATATCTCATCTCCTCCTATTCTGTTAGTAATTGAGCCTCCTCTCCCTCTAGCCTTGGCATATTTAATTCTTCCATAAACATTTTCATTTGTACCTTTTATTGATTTCCATATTTCTCTGCTTTATACAGACTTTCATAGAATTTCTGAAATACTTTTAATACTTCTACAGGATCCCTTACCTGCTGTGACAGTCCTTTCTACTTTCTGTTGTTCAAGTTATTGTGCTAAAAAAACAGTTGCTTAACAGCAAGCTTTCGAAACTCATGTATATTATTGAGGTAATCCTTCATTTTCTAATTAGCATTCTGCAGTTGCTCCTCTTGTTCTGCGAGATTCCCCCTATTTTGCAATACTTTATTATATGTCATTCCTCTAAATAATTATTGTTACTTCTTAACATCTCCCCTTCTTTTATTTCCATCCTATTTTTTAAATTCCACTTTAATTTTATCCTACTCCCTAGCTATACTTTCAGAAGTTTCTATCTTCTCTAACAGCGCCTGAATAATTTCCACTACTCATTCCTTAAATTCAACTCTTTTCAACAGACAGGTGGGAAAGCGCCAGTGTCTCATTTTTATTTCATTACCCTGTGTTTTTATTTAAGTTATCATCGGCACATGATCTGACATAGTTATTGTGTGTGTATCAAGACCTTCAATTAAATGCATGTGTTCCTGTGAAATGCAAATTCTGTTTAGCCTAGCCTAGTTTTTGTATCTTGTGGAATATTATGTAAATTCACACTGAATTTCTAGTCTAGTTCTGATCTTGCATCTTCCATGCCAAATAATTTCATAAATTTATTTACAAATCTAAAGTCTTTTGTTACATTTCCCTTTCTGGGCCCCCCAACACATATTCACTGTTGGAAATCAAATTCCAGTCCCCACCTGTAAAGTAATATCCCTTACTGAAAGCTTATTATTTCTCCCAGAATGTTCTTTAGCTCTATTATAGCAGCTTTTGGTGGAATATAAATATATACCAGTGTAATCCTCCTTCCTTGCCAGTAGCCCCTTAGTACTACAAATCTAACCTTTTTTCCTCTTTTATTACTATTGGAGCTCCTCTTGCAATTAATATAAGTACTCCTTTCTTCCTTTGCCCCAGGTATTCCACTGGATAACCATCCTGAAAACCATTCCTTATCAAATTTACATGTTCAGTTCTTTCCAAGTATGTCTCCTGCACCATAGCTGTTTACACTCTACATGTTTTAATACAGTTCACTACTCTTTCTTTTTGTATTTATCTGTGAGACCATCAATGTTTAAAAACATTATATAAAGAATCATATTCTTGAGAGATTTCTACCTTTTACGTATAACAGCTTTTTGTTAAATGTTTGTTTGAGTTTTTGTGTTCCATACATGCACTGTTTGGCAGATTAATCTTTTATATGTTTGTTTCTTGTCATCTCTATTTCAACCTATATCACATCTTGGAGAACTTTTTATTTTATTGAAAACTCTCAAATAAAAAAAACACACACACACACACACACACACACACACAATACCCCCCTGAAACCCACTAACTTAATAACACATAAAACTTTGTACATCTTCAAATATTGAAGTTTTATCCCCATAACAGGAACAAAAAGTTCCAAACTGACAGCCACACACACAGACTCGAGCTAAACAGAAAGAAAGATTATCCACGCTAAGACACATGGCACAGCCTGTGATTCTATTAAGTGCTGTCTGGTTTTGCCTCATCTTTATAGCTCTCCCAGCTGGGAGAGCACTTGAATGCTTTAAAAAAAACATTTTCTCCAAACCATTCCTCCTAATCAGATTGTCTGATAGTGACATGAGAACCAGATACAGGACTGTTTACTAGAAAAAAGACCTTCCACTGAGTGACCTCCCAAACCTCTTGTATCAGAGGCACATGGGATATATGCAAATGACCCTTATGAACATCAGGTGGTTCAGCTAATTGGCGATTCTGAATGCCCATGACTTGTTTTGTCATTTTAATGGACAATTTCATGCCAATAAAGCCAAACCCCACTAGCTGTGGATATGCATATTTCGGCCTTGTTATGACCTCACCAGCACAGCACAAGCAGAGTGTTTGACTAAGCATTACAAACACAGGGCTGATCTAAGCAGAGTGTTTGACTAAGCATTAGAAACACAAGGCTGTTTATATCCAGCTGATCAGCCCTGTGTTTCTAATGCTTAGTCAACCACTCTGCTTGTGCTGTGCTGATAAGGTCATGAGGAAGTTCTTGCTCCCCTGGAGTTTTCATTTTGTTTTTACTGATTGTTTTAGAAAAAATACCTTATAATATTCAATATTCTTTTCATTTACTTACTTTCTGTTAAAACATGTTATATAAAACTAATGGCCTTAACCTAGTCATTTCCCTATGCAAGAATGAGAAAAAGCACATTAATTTTTATTTTGTCATGCTCTTTTAATGATATTTTTTTTACACTACAGTGTCTACATTTCTTATAACTGAACAAGGAGAAAGAGGGAAGAAGGGAGAAAAAGAATAAACTAAGGCACGCATTTACATTAGTATCCCCATTACACTTAGAAATAACTGAAAAAACTTTACCTTATAACATGCAGAGAAAATCATGTACCACCTAAGTAATATTGTTAAGAAAAAATTTAGTTTTACTTACAGTAAACTCTCTCCTTACTCTCCATTTCTCCTGAGTATTTACCAAATATTTATTACATGAAGTAGGGCATATGTTTTAGCGTCCCCTACAAGTTTAATAAAGTCCACACAAGAGCAATATTTCTAGGTTTTCTTGTTTCATCCTATTTCACAAATATAATTATTGCTTTGTAATCCCTCATTTTTCATTTTCCAGGTTACTGATTTTAGTCTCCAAATGTTAATGACATGAAGTAGGGCATATGCGTTAGAGTCCCCTACAAGTTTAACAAAGTCTAAGAAAGTTCAATATTTCCATATTTTCTTGTTCTATTTCCGTTCATCTCCATCTCCCAAGCAATGTCTCTGCTTCATCTCCAATGCACTCTCGATTCTTCTAGTCAACTTCTGTGCTTTTTCCCCCTCTCTCAATCATTTTTTCGTTGAACCACTGGGAAAGGTTTCACTGGCACAGTCTCTCTGTGATCTTTGAATCTCCTCCTGTTTTACAGCTCACTGCTTGTTGGACAAACTTTTGTATTTTTTCCTTAGCATGTACTTCATCAAAAATGTTTTTGTTCCTCCAAGGAAAAATATTTTGACGATAGATTAGTACGACATTCCCTATATAATGGAATACATTTATTCCTCTTCTGCCTGGTGTACAATGAGTAGTCATTCTTCACAAACACTATACCTTGCTAATCATATCCATAAACAAGAGATTCCAATCAGTGAAAATGTTTTTACTCACTTTAGTTTTATACACAGCTCAGGCATATTTTTATCAACCAGAGGACAAGTTGTGTAGACAATAATTAAAATTTGAAGGAATTTATCTGGGAGGGGAAGAGGGCAAGTGGGATAAGTTGATCCCTACAAAAGAACAAGGAGGTTTAGGAGTACCTGATTGGAAGCAATATTTAAGAGCTACACGGTTAAGGTTCATATACATAACACAAGCAGAAGGTTATAATTCAAAGTGGAAAGGGATGATGGTAAAGTGGGGGGGGGTTGAAGAAATAAGGAGAGAGTGGGTTTTTTGGGTGCAGACCCTTAAGGAAAATTAAAGCAACATTATATTCAGAGAGTAGCAGAAAGTAATCTAAGAAATAAGAACACAAAAATGTAGAATGGAGGTTTTGCCAATAAGAATAACTGCAAATACTGATGCAGACTATAGGCAAGAGGGAGCTGGAATTTACTGGTGAAATCAGGCAAAGGAACCAAGCAGCAACTAGAGAGGAAAAAGTAACAGAGTGGGCTCTGGCCAAGAAAGACATTAAGACTGCAGGCTAGAGACCACCTTCCCTACCAGGAATTGATTTCAGAGTACAGACATGAGAAAGGGACAAAGGAATCCTAAGTGAAAGACCTGCTCTGGTAGTTTTTACTGGAATCGAGAACAGAAGTGGCTGTAAAAAAGGGATATTAATAAGGCATATACAGTATTGCACAATAACTATAAGAATCAGCAAGAGGAGACTAGAAAAAACTGGGAAGACAGACTGGAAAAGCAAATTACAAGGAAATAATGGAACACCATATGTATAGCTCACAAGTATGCGAAGTGCAGAAGGTTTAAGATTTTTGCTTGGAAGTGTTTTGCAAAGGTGTTTTTATACCACAAGCAGACTGCTAAGTATTTTTCCTCAGGAAGACAGCAAATGTTTGAGGTGTGATGAAGAAGAAAGAGGTAAATGGGAACATGACTTCTGGGAATGTAATAAGTTGGCACATTTTAAAAATTCCGTAAAGAGTACCCTGTCAGAAATACTGGTTGAGCACATGGCTATAAATGAAGGATTGAGTATTTTGAGCTGGGACACAGTATCTGAACTGCCTAGTCAGATAAAGGCCTTGTTAAATCTAATTCTGTTGGCTACCAAAAAAAGAAAAATCAAAGTCTAAACAAAATGTACTTGATGTACTGAATATTGTAAAAGACAAAATAATTGGAATAGGGATGGTCAAGAATGGGAAGGAGCAAATTATTATTACGGGATCGATGCATGCTGATTAATGTTCAGTAGGAGGTGTGAGGTTTAAGGAAAGGCAGGAATTGAGCAATTTATGTAATGCTGAATTGATGACAGTTATAAAGAATGAACACGTGATGTATAATGTAAGTAAATGGAACAAAAACGCTGAAATGCTTTTTTTCCTATAAAAAAGAAGTTGTGTCTTAACATAATGTTCCATCTGTGTTGTAGATCTTTATTCATTCATTACTGTTAGGACTGCGGTTCTGACCTCGGAACCGACACGGCCGTTACCAAGCTTGCGCCAGCCAAAAACTCTCAGCTAAGACCTACCCATAATGCCACTCTCATAATCTCTTCAGGTTGAGTTTGCCCGCCCCTACAGTATAGAAATAATAAGAGAGACAGTAGGAGGCTCTCTCTGAGAAAATACCTTAACTAAGGAAATCCTAAACTCCACCAGGAGTCCAGGCAGGGGGAAGGAAGGCGGGAAGTAATGAATGAATAAAGATCTACAACACAGATGGAACGTTATGGTAAGACATTACTTCTTTATCTGATGTTGTAAATCTTTATCCATTCCTTACTGTTAGGATAGAGTCCCCAGCTACTTGAGTCCTGGAGGGCTCTAAGGAAGGATATTCCGGAGCACCATAGAACCAAAAGATGTTTGTCCCCAGAGGCCAAATCCAATATGTAATGAGTGATAAAGGTATGAGGTCTTGCCCAAGTGGCTGCTGCACAGATCCTATCCATGGAGGCTCTGGAATGAAAAGCCACGGAAGTAGCCATCAATCTAGTCAAATGAGCCTTTATTATGGACAGTAAAGACACTTTATTCTGATGGTAGATAAAGGTAATGGCATTTCTAAGCCAAGAAGATAGAGTCATTTTGGAGTCAGGCCTACCCAATCTGGGTCCTGCAAAGGCCACAAACAGTTGATCCATTTTTCTGAAAGATATAGTTCTGTCCAAGCAAAAACAAAGTTACCTATGAACATCCATGGTATGCAAAAGATATTCCCCTCTATTTCAATGCTGAGGAAAGAAAACCGGCAGGTCAACAGATTAGTCAATTGAAAACCCAGAAATAACCTTGGGCAAAAAGGATGGGTCAGTACGTAGGGACACTCTTTCCCTATGAAAAAATCAAGTAAGGTCTCTTGACACTCAAGGCCTGCAACTCAGATACTCTTCTCTCTGAGGTAAGGACTACTAGAAGCAGAGTCTTCCAGGACAAAAATTTCATATCACATGAATTAGAAGGTTTGAAAGGAGGGCTTGTTAACGACTGAAGCACCAAAGTCAAGTCCCAATTTTCTATAGGGAGCTTGGCAGGAGGTTTAACATGTAATACTCCTTTCAAGAAAGTTGTGCACAGACGGTGTGACATAACAGAAGCATTATTAAATCCATTGTGAAAGGTTGCAATAGCTGCTAAATGCACAGTGGTCTTTGATGCTGAGGCTCTTGCATGTAATAGGGTAGTCAGGCATTGTAGAATCTTCTGAAAAGGCATGGAGTAGGGGGCTATGTTATGATTTTTAGCCTATGTAGAGAACCTAGCCCACTTACTAGCATACATTTTCCTGGTGGAAAGTTTGTGTAAAGCCAGAAGAATCTCACGAACAGGAGATGAAATATCAGGTAGCCTGGCAATTATCGGCAGTGGAGAAACCAAGCTGTGCGCTTGAGGCTGTGGAGATTGGGGTGAACCAGTCCCTGAGAGTCAGATAGCAGACCTTGGGATTGATCTAGGATCCACGGGCTGCGAATCAGATGAGGCCATAGGAAAGGGAACCAGACTTGATGGGGCCAATAAGGGGAAATGAGGATTACTTTGCTTCTCAACCTTCGAGCTTTCTGGAGGAATTTCGGGATGAGGGAAATGGGGGAACGGCATACAGCATACACGTGGGCCAATCGTGTGTCAGATCATCCCTCGGTGACTCCCCCTGAGGGGGGATCAGGGCAAAGTAGCTTCTGCATTTGTTGTTTGGGGGGAAGCAAACAGTTCACAACAAGGCCTGCCCCAACGGTGGAAGATCTGATCCGCTATTATAGGATTGAGGGACCACTCGTGAGGCATCAGAATGTTCCTGCTCAGATTGTCTGCAATAAGGTTGGAGCTCCTAGGAATGTGCATTGCTATAAGCAAGCGGCTGGAAGCTATCGCCCAGTACCAAATTCTCATGGCCTCGCGACACAGGGGGTAAGACCTGGTTCCACCTTGTCTGTTTATGTACCAGACAACTGACAGTGCAATGATCCCAGAAGGAAGGGATGTGTAGAACGCTTGCAATGCTAAGAGAACTGCCCTCAATTCCAGGACATTTACCTGCAAATTGGCCTCCATTGGGGACCAGGTGCCTTGGACTGTCTTTCCCTGGAAATACCCCCCCAGCAGGGAAGCATCCATGGTCACCGCGGCCCTGGGCTGGGGAAGACAAAACGGTAGACACCAAAGATTTGCTTCATCCACCAAAGCATGTCTTTCTTGCAAAGATTTGTAAGGCGTATCATGTGGTCAAGTGGGTGGGTTAAGAATGACCATTGTGATGAAAGTAGCCACCGTACTAGTCTCATGTGCAACCTCGCCAGTGGAACTAAGGCAACGGTTGCTGCCAGAGATCCCAATAGCTGTAGTACAAGGCGTGCAAATGTCTGTGGAAGGAGGATTTGAATCTGGCTTCTTATTTTTGAGAGCCTGTGAGGAGGAAGGGAAGCTTGACAGGATGTTGTGTCGAAAACCGCTCCAATTAATTCCAGTGCTCTTGTTGGGGACATTTGAGATTTGTCCATGTTGATCGTGATGCCCAAGCGAAGAACAAGGCCTTGAGTGTAAGAGAGGCTGGGAATGAGAAGATTCCTGGTCGCGGCGGTAAGGAGCCAATCATCTAAGTATGGAAACACCTGGAATCCTTATAGTCGGAGATGAGCTACTACGACTGCCATACATTTGGTGAACACTCTGGGGGCTGTAGAGAGACCGCAGGTCAGTACCCTGAACTGACAGTGATTCGCTCCCAGCCGGAAGTGGAGAAACCTCCGGAAGTGGAGAAACCTCTGGGAGCATTTGTCCATCTTTATCTGGTAATACGTGTCCTGGAGGTCTATAGAGCACATCTAGTTGTCCTTCCCTAGAAAGGGGAGGATGGATTGCACCATGACCATCTGGAATTTTTGAGGTTTTATGAATTTGTTTAGTAAGCTGAGATCCAGGATTGGCCTCCAGTCCCCTGTCTTTTTTGGCACTAAAAAGAACCTAGAGTAAAAAACAGATCCTCTCTGGTCTGGTGGGACTGGCTGGATGACTCTTTCTTAGCAGCTTTTCGATTTCTAAGGCTGCTGCCTCCCTCTGACTGGGTGATACATTTGGGAGTCATTTGACGGGTCTGGGAGTAAGATCCAATGGGATATGGTAGCCTCTGGATATTATTCTTTGCACCCATGCATCCATTATGAGTTGCCAGGCTTGTAGGTGCAGAGAAAATCGACCCCTGACTGCTTCCAGAGGAAAGCAATCGGGCTGCTGTTCAGGAGTGCTGGTAGGGTTGGCCGGAGAAGAAATCTCTAGCACCCTGGTTGTGCGGACCCTGTCTGCCCTGAAAGGAGCGTCTTCTGGATGAGTTGCTCCCTCTGCCCATGGGGGACTGCTCACACGAGTGTCACGAAAAGATCCTTGGGACTTCCTGAACCACAGTCTTCCTCCCCTCTGGTTCCTGGAATAGGATCTCTGGGGGGGGGGGGACATATGCCTACAGCAGACAAGGTCTTCCCATCCTTCTCACTACATGATAGAGGGTCTCTTACTTTGAGACCAAAAAGGGAAGATTCGTCAACAGGCATGTTGACAAAGGAAGATTTAAAGGGGTCCGCGAAATCACACAAATGCATCCAAGCATGCCATCTCATGACGATGCCTGATGCGACTGCTCGAGCTGCCCCCTCAGTGGTGTGAGATATCAAGTGCATCAAGGAGTTTGAGTTGGATTCCAGGGTAGCCAACTGAGAGGCAACAGTGTCATGCACCTCATCAGGCAGTACCCCTGCCAAACAGGCAGACATTTCTGATATTAGGTCTCTTTGGAGGCGAGTAAAGTGTGCCAGATAGTTCAGCAATCGAATAGCAAAGGTCACTGAAGCATAGGCCCACTTCCCCAGTCTGTCCATAGCCTCAGATTCCCTGCTCGGGGCATGGACAGTGGAACTATCCTCTGCCAGTTCCCTCTTGGTGGTCGCCGCCACGACCATGGAATCAACTACTAGCTGCTTGGACCAACTGGGCTGATTTTCGGGGGTGGATAAAATTTTGTCAGGGCTCCGAGGGACAGGTTCTATGTTGTCCGGGGCCTTCCAGGCATGCTGCACAATCAGCTTAACAAGCTCATCTGCAGGCGGGGTCACCCAGGAAGTAGATGGCTGAGCACGAAATGCCTGAAGGAACACAGATTCCTCCGAAGAGTAAGAGGACTTCCAGTCTCCTCTCTGACAAAGGATCTCGAGAATGTCTCCAAATGGGATATCTTCTAGGGGAGACCATGGAGGCCTTTCTCCCTCACTGCAATCGGTGTCCTCAGTGATGGATTCCTCAGGGGAATCGAGGTGCTTCCTCTTGCACCATTTCTTCCAGGGTGGCTCCTCAGTGGGATCTTCTGAGGAGGACTCCAGAGAAAGAATTTCTTCCAAGGGAAGGTCTTGTGGCTAACATGCTCGGGATCCCAGAATAGGGGGTTGGGACAGCTGCATGCTAGACAGGGGGGGGGGGTCCTGGTGTCAATGGCAGTGGTGCCAACTGTGAGCCTGTTGAGGCAAGGACCCTCTCCATCACCTGGAAAGCAGGCCCGCCCGAGGAGGGATGGGAGCCCGGAACCGAGAAGGACAACCTCCGAACCGGGGTCACACCCTGCCCTGAAGAGCCCGCCTCCAGGTGAGGAGCTCCGACAGGACCGGTAGCTGCCAGTGGAGCCATGGCCATAGACGGCACCAGCAAAAAAAAATAAGTGCTGAACTAAGAACCACGGTGCCGACAGCCCAATCACTGCTCCGAGGGTGCGCCAGTTCCAACGGAGCCATTGCACCAGGAGTAATCTGTGCCAACAGGGGAACCTCCACAGTCGAGACAGTATGCACCAGGGTGGTCATCAGTACCGAAGTGTCCGGGGCCTGGGAAGAGGCCAGAGGAGAATATACTGGTGAATGTGGCGCAAAAGCTTCAAAGCTTCCGTTTCAAGAGAGAAGGAAGACTTAGCAGGGGTGGGCCAAAGGAGAGTCAGGACTCTCAAGAAAAGGACTAAATTGGTGTCTCAAAAAGGAGTCATAAGTGGGAGAATATCTGGTTCTAGGAAGGTGTTCGATCTTCGGAACCAACAGTGCCATTGTCTGTGGAGCTGTATAAGATATCGGCACCGTGGCTGGAAATGGTGCCAATGCAGGTACGGTAGTCAAAGCTGGTGTCAAGACCAAGGTCGGCACAGAGGAGGACGGTGCCGAAGCTGGTACCATGATACGAGTCAAAATTGGGGACAGCACCAAGGGAGAAGACATGGAGCTTGTTGCTGAAGTAGTCTGCGCTGAAGGCGTGGGAGAAGCTTGGTGTCGACTCGGTTTTAAGGACGACGGAGATGTAGGAACTGAGTGACTCCATTTTTCCTTATATTTTTTAGTCTTAGGAGGTGGTGAGACCTCCGTCCCAGAAACAGCCTCTGAGAAGGGAGTTTTCATCATACCCTTCAAAATCAACTTGTTCATACGCTCAGCCAAAGTCCGACTGCTGAAGCTGGAACAAATATCACAAGAAGCATTAATGTCGGCAGCACCCAAACAATATATGTACCGAGCGTGACCGAGTTGGACATCTTACACCCACACTTATCACACTGTTTAAATCCTAACTTAGCTTTTTCAGACATCATGAAAAAGAGGCACACTAGCGACAAGATAAACATCAAAAACAACAATAGAGAGAAGTAGTTTTTTTTTTTTTTTTTTTGTTACAGACAGATAGAAAAGGTGAGGAGTACCAGCAATGGTACTTAGAAATACCACAAGTGGTAGGAAAAGAGCCTACCAAAGTTAGGCGAGAGGCACAGTACCATTGATGGTATAAAGAAACTACCAAAGGTAGAGGGGGTAGGATGTAGACAAAGTATATCAGTTTACAGATGAAAAGAAGATGTATAGGGTAAACTGACTAGAAAGAGGTACTGATATAGATAATCACAAAAAAATGCTACACTTAGCTTGAGAGAGAAGGCTTGGCACGTCTGACAAGGAATGTGGCAAACGAGATCTGAAGAGACTATGAGAGGGGCATTATGGGTAGGTCTTAGCTGACATTTTTTGGCTGGCATGAGCTTGGTAACAGCCGTGTCGGTTCCGAGGACGGAACCGAAGTCCTAACAGTAAGGAATGAATAATGATTTATAACATCAGAGTGTATGTTTTCTGTATCTAAAAAAAAAAAAAAAAAGTCTCCTCATGGCTGGTCAGACACAATCAGCTTGAGCTTCTCCATGTCCAAATTACCATAGGCAAAGTCCCATACCATAACCTTGCTAGCTACATGTCCCCTCTATGACCCAGGAAACCCATAACCCATACTTAAACTTACTAGAGAACACAATGAACACTTTCGGAATGGAAGCCAAATTCAGTAACGGGGGTAAGAAAACAGGCAGAAATGATTGGGGACAACATAGAAATTTTGAGAGACACTAGTTTGGTAAAAATAATAATAACAAATGGAACTGAAAATGGTGACTTGATTTTGTCTGTGAATGATTTTTGGTACTTAATTTGTCTGCTATATATATTTCAGAAGCAGCTATTTCAGTGCTGAATTTGGACCTGAAATTCATTCCTACAGTTTTACCAGACTTGCATGTAATCAAAAGTGAACTGTTTCAGCTTGGCAAAAAGTTGCATCTTTTGGATTTTTTAGAAAAACAAAGGGGTAATGTGGTATTAGATGTGGATGATAGTTTAGATGAATCTTTTTATTTGTGTGTGTGTGTGTGTGTGTGTGTGTGTGTGTGTGTGTCTGATGAAGGTTTTATTAATGAATCAAATAATGCTTACAGCTGCTTTGATACAAGTAAAATTCAGTGCAACTCTGTGTTTATACCACCATATGTGAATGAACATATCCAAAGTTTTATTTCTGTTTTGAATTATCATGTTAAGAATTTGTTTCATATGTTTATGCAAAATATAGGATATAATTTAACTAAGGAAAGGAAAGTTGTGTACAATCTTACCATACCCATAGATGTCCCTCTCTTCCATGTTGCAGTATTCTACATGTGGGTATACCCTTCTTCCTTTCCAGTTTGTCTGGCCAGGATTCCAAAGATTTTCCGTCCGTCTAGGTGTGTCAGATGTCTGATGTGGCAGCAGGAATGTGGGCCATAAAAGTGACATCTGCATGCACCAGCCCTCAGAACAGAAAAAGCCTGTCCTGTGCCATCCAGAAGAGCAAGTGCAATCTGACAGGAGGGGAAGGAGGGAGGGAAGGAATACTGCAACATGGAAAAGAAGGACATTATGGTTATGGCAAGATTTTACACAACTTTCCTATGTCCTTCTATTCCAATGTTGCAGTATTCTACATGTGGGTGAGTTCCAGAGCTCATTGAGAACTGGGTGGTGGTCTGGAACAGGTTTCCAGAAATCTGTGAAAGATAGCCCTGGCCCTAGAGATATGGTCCAGCTTGTAATGCTTGGTGAAAGTGTGCCCAGAGTACCAAGTAGCTGCTTCAAGGATGGTGTTGGTGTCTAGCCCCTTAAAGAAGGCTCCAGAAGAGGCCATTGCTCTAGTGGAGTGGGCTTTGATATTGCCCTGCAAAGTTTTCCCATGGTATAGGTAACAGAAGGAAATGGCCCTGGAGATCCAGGCCAGAATGGTCTGTTTGGTCACTGCTTTCCCCAGGGCTCTGGGATGGAAGGAGACGAACAGTTGGTCTGATTTCCTAATGGACTTGGTTTTATGTAGATAAAACCTAAGCCGTCTGTGGACATCTAGGGAATGACGTACTCCCTCACTATCTCCCTGCAGATTGGGGAAAAAGTTAGGCAGGTGAATGGTCTGGTTCAAGGATAAGTCATTCACTACCTTGGGTGTGAAGGATAGGTTAGTCCTGACAGTAACCCTGTCAAGGTGGAAGACTAGAAAAGGTGGTGTAGCCATTAGAGCTTGTAGCTCTGAGACTCTCCTGGCTGAGGTCAGAGACACCAATAAAAGTTTTCCATGTGCAAAATTTTAAGGAGGCTTTTTCTGCTGTCCCAAAAGGGGCTAGGGTGAGGTTTTTCTAATACACAGTTAAGGTCCCATGGAGGAGGGGACAGTTTCCTGGGAGGTCTCATGTGAAATACCGGTTTGAGAAACAGTTTTGCAGGAAGTCTGGATGCAAGGGGTGGATCCAGAGGGAGAAAGGCAGAAATTGCAGACAAGTATGCTTTTAAAGAGGAGTAGGCCAGTCCTGTCTGCAATAGTTCACACAGGTAAGACAGGATAAGAAGGATGTTGCTTTTCAGCAGGTCCAACTCTCTTTTATGACATCAAATAGAAAACCTTTTCCACTTTGACAGAGAAGATTTTCTTGTGTTAGGTTTCCTGGCCTCCTGCAGGACAGAGAGCATGTCCTCATTGTACAGGTGTCTGAAGGGGATCAAAAACCTATCAACCACAGGGTGAGATGCAGAGACCGCCCCTGTGGGTGGATCTGTCTTCCTTTGTGCTGTGTGAGCAGGTCCACTGAGGGGGGTAACTTGTGGTGACTGCCCTTGGACAAATGAAGGAGAAGGAGGAACCAGTGCTGTCTTGGCCAGTAGGGAGTCACCAGCAAGATTTTTGATGAGTCCTGCTGAATTTTCAGCAGCACCTTCTGAATCAAGGGGAAGGCATACAGAATATTCCCCTTCCAGGACATTGAGAAGGCATCTGTTGTCAGTGCCTTAGGGTAGTGTGTCCTGGCGCAGTAACCAGGAAGTTGCCTGTGTATTGAGAAGGCAAACAGGTCTATTTAAGGTATACCCCACCTGTGGACCAGATCCAGGAAATATCTCTGTGAAGCATCCATTCGTGATTGTTTGAGATGGTCCTGCTTAGGTAATCTGCTTGGGAATTGTGCAGGGAGGGTATGTAGACTGCCTGTAGGTTAATTCCCTGTGAGGTGGCCAGTTTCCACACCTGCAGAGCTAATCTGCATAGGAGGTATGATTTGGTCCTTCCCAGTTTGTTGCGATACCACAGGACTGTGACGTTGTCCGTGAATATCTTGAGAGAGCCTTGCTCCAGGTAGGGTTGGAAGCCTTGTAAAGCATGGATTTCCCTAATTTCTGTGACATATATGTGCTCTTGTTTGTGTGCATCTGTCCACAAACCCTGCACTTGTCTTTGTCCTAGTGTTGCTCCCCACCCCAGATCAGTAGCATCTGTATGCATGGTCTGAGTGGGTGTGGGTGTTTGTAGAGGGAGGCCTGGGTTCTTGGCCACCTAGGACATCCACCATTGAATTTCCTGTTTCAGGCAGGGAAGAATGGGGACCCTGAATTCCAGGGGATGGGAGTGCTGAGTTCATACTGACCAAAGATATCACTGCAGTTTCCTCATGTGCAGTGGGAATGGTGGCTGTCATGTAACCCAGAAGTCTCTGGAACTGCCTTGCTGTCAGTTCTGATGCTTGAAGGGCATAAAGTAGGCGGTGTGTCAAAGACACCACCTTCTCTGGTGTCAGGAAAGCCTTCATCAGGTCTGTCTGGGTTCTGCAACCCAGGAAAACAATGTCCTGTGCTGGCTGCAGGTGAGATTTTGGGAAATTTATTAGAAATCCTAGAGACTGCAAAAGGCACAGAAGGGCCCGAGTGTGAAGACGGAGGATCTTCTGATTGTCTGCCTGAATTAGCAGGTCATCTAGGTAAGGGAATATTTAGATACCCTTTGTCCTGCAGTAAGCAATGACTGGAGCCAGACATTTTGTGAATACCCTGGGAGCAGTGGACAGCCCAAACGGCAATGCACAGAATTGATAATGGAATGAGCCTGCCAAGAACCTCAGGTATTTCCTGGAAGTGAGCTTTATTGGTATGTGCAGATAAGCATCCTTTATGTCCAGGGTTGCCATGAAAACTCGAGGTAGGAGCAGGGGGAAATGGGTGGGGACAGTGAGCATCCTGAAGGTAGGAACTTTTAGGAAAGCGTTGAGATGTGAGAGATCTAGTATAGGTCTCCATGTTCCATCCTTTCTGGGGACCAGAAAGATTCTGGAGTAGAATCTTCTTCCTTTTGTTTCTGTAGGCACTGGTTCTATAGTGCCTTGCACCAGCAGATTTTGCAGAATCAGTTGTAGGAAGGGGAGCTGACTGGTGAGTGGCTGTGGAGTGCCTAGCCTTACTGGGGGGTGGATCCAGGACATAAAATAACCACTCTGGATGATGGAAAGAACCCACTTGTCTGAGGTAATGTGGGGCCATACAGGGAGACCGTGAGAGAGATGGGCAGACAGGGGTAGGGATGTGGGGGGATGGGAACTGAGGTTGGCAGGTAGTCAGACATTACCTGCCCTATCTTGAAAGGGCGGCCTCTGGCTAGAGGATGGGGAAGCTCTAGCTGGACGGGGCTGTTTTCTAGGGGGGGTCTGCTGGACCTGGAAGGAGCTCTAGGCCAAGAAGTTTTTCTGATGAATTGAGTCTTAGCAGGGTAGTTCCTGTGGAACATAGGGAGGGGCGAGACTAGCAGGTGTTTGAGATCCTGCAATTCTTTGCCTTTTTGTTGTAGGGACTTAAAGAGGTCAGCCACTTTACCACCAAACAGTGCAGAGTGATCTAAGGGGGTGTCAATAAGCTGTCGTGTGGGACGGGCTGAAGACATAACCAAGACTATCTCCTTAAAGCAGAAGCTGATGCAGCTAACCTTGCTAAGGCTTCAGCTGCATCAGAACTGCATCTTATGGAGTGTCTGGTCACCTGAGAGGCGAGTGCTAGCAGGGAGAACAGGGAAGTTTTGACTGCATAGTCTTGGATGTCAGCCAATTGCTTAATGGCTTTGTCCAGCAGGGCTAAGGAGTACTTGGTCATGTGAGTCTGATAGTTTGTGGCCCTGAAGGACAGGGTGGCCAAAGTACAGATTTTCTTCCCGAGCCATTCCATCGTCTTGTTGTCCTTTGTCATTTGGAAGAATGGTTGTAGATGGAAGTAGTTTGGAAGCAATATCAGTGGAAATGGAGATAGTGGCTGTGCCAGCTGGAGGACACAAGTAGAAATATTTCTGTTTCAGGAGACCTTGTACAGTCTGTCAGCCCTGCGTGGGGCTGGAGGCTGGGAGTCAGGGTTGACGGATTCAGAGTAAAAGGCATCCAGGAAGGCCGGCAGTATAGGAGGGACAGCAGAAGGACTGGGGAAGTCCATCTGTATGAGGTCATAAAACCTCTTCTGCACTTCAGTCATGTCCAGTGGATTCCCATTTAAAGTGGTCTTTAATTTTGCTAATAGTTTACCCAGAGGATAAATCCTCCACTGGGGAATCAGGCTCAATGGAGCCTTCCTCTGGTGATCCATAGCCCAGGGGGGAGGAGATCTGTGAGGAGTAGGAGAGGGAATCCTCTGTGGAGTCAGAGAGTTCTTCTTCCACTTCTTCTACCCTCCTTTCTGTAGCTTGAGGTCTAGGACTTGGGAGGGGAGGAGCAGTGCTAGGGGTTCCTGGTGTAGTAGGCCATAGGGCCATAAAGGCATTAAAAAGGCTTTGGCTGAAACATTGCCAATTAGGCATGCTTTCAGATGGAGGAGAGAGATGTTTTATTTTTTCTTAAGAGGCCTAGCTGGCGTCCAACTGGGAGAAGGCCTCGAGTCAGACATAGGGATGACGTCAGTGGAATCCAACAGGCCCACAGAGAGCGCTGGTCCCCCCCCCCACTGGAGTCTAAGGTAGACACCAATAAAGCCTCTACGGACATGCCATCCATCCGGGATTGTGCTGCCTCCTCATAGGTACCCACTTTATCCAGACTGGCAAAAGCAGAGTCCTCAGCCAGGTCGATGTCGACCACAGGTTGAAGTATGAGCGGTAGCGGCACAACAGAAGAACTAAACTGCAAGGTCTTGGTCCTTTTCTTAGACAGTTCTGATGGGGCTTTGGACGTGGCTTCCATCCCCAACGCAATCTGTTTTAACCGCTGGTTCTCTAAATAAAGGGTTAGAGCATGCAAACGGCGACGTAAGGTCTTGGGTACGAATGCCTGAAAAATAGTGCAGTTCTTGTGGTTGTTTTCCTTACCTAAACAAAAAATGCACTGGTCATAGGTGTCTGTGGGGAATCTGCCGGCCACACTTACACTTGCCCTTTCCGGATGACATGAACAGACTATACATCAAAAACAGAAGGACTGAAAGGATTCCCAATGGGGTACTTATCTGAATTCTTCTTAATCCAATGTCCGCGAGAAGCAGGAGCACCTGACATATGACTTGCAGCTGAAAAGTTCTCTGAGGGCTGGTGCGTGCAGCCTTCACTTTTATGACCCATGTTTCAGTGGTGTGAGAGATCAAGCGCATCGAGGAGTTTGAGATAGATTTCAGGGAAGCCAGCTGAGAGGCAACAGTGTCATGCACCTCATCAGGCAGTAACCCTGCCAAACAGGCAGACATTTCTGAGATTAGGTCTCTTTGGAGGTGAGTAAAGCGTGCCAGATAATTCAGCAATCGAATAGCAAAGGTCACTGAAGCATAGGCCCACTTCCCCAGTCTGTCCATAGGCTCAGATTTCCTGTTCGGGGGATGGACAGTGGAACTATCCTCTGCCAGTTCCATGGAATCAACTACTAGCTGCTTGGACCAACTGGGCTGATTTTCGGGGGTGGATAAAATTTTGTCAGGGCTCCGAGGGAGAGGTTCTATGTTGTCCGGGGCCTTCCAGGCACGCTGCACAATCAGCTTAACAAGCTCATCTGCAGGCGGGGTCACCCAGGAAGTAGATGGCTGAGCACGAAATGCCTGAAGGAACACAGATTCCTCCGAAGAGTAAGAGGACTTCCATTCTCCTCTCTGACAGAGGATCTTGAGAATGTCTCCAAATGGGATGTCTTCTAGGGGAGACCGTGGAGGCCCTTCTCCCTCACTGCAATCGGTGTCCTCAGTGATGGATTCCTCAGGGGAATCGAGGTGCTTCCTCTTGCACCATTTCTTCCAGGGTGGCTCCTTAGTGGGATCTTCTGAGGAGGACTCCAGAGAAAGAGTTTCTTCCAAGGGAAGGTCTTTGGGACAGCTGCATGCTAGACAGGGGGGGGGGGTCCTGGTGTCAATGGCAGTGGTGCCAACTGTGAGCCTGTTGAGGCAAGGACCCTCTCCATCACCTGGAAAGCAGGCCCGCCTGAGGAGGGATGGGAGCCCGGAACCGAGAAGGACAACCTCCAAACCATGGTCACACCCTGCCCTGAAGAGCCCGCCTCCAGGTGAGGAGCTCCGACAAGACTGGTAGCTGCCAGTGGAGCCATGGCCATAGACGGCACCAGCAAAAAAATAAGTGCTGAACTAGGAACCACGGTGCCGACAGCCCAATCACTGCTCCGAGGGTGCGGCAGTTCCAACGGAGCCATTGCACCAGGAGTAATCGGTGCCAACAGGGGAACCTCCGCAGTCGAGACAGTATGCACCGGGGTGGTCATCAGTACCGAAGTGTCCGGGCCTGGGAAGAGGCCGGAGGAGAATATACTGGTGAATGTGGCGCGAAAGCTTCTGTTTCAAGAGAGAAGGAAGACTTAGCAGGGGTGGGCCAAAGGAGAGTCAGGACTCTCGAGAAAAGGACTAAATTGGTGTCTCAAAAAGGAGTCATAAGTGGGAGAATATCTGGTTCTAGGAAGGTGTTCGATCTTTGGAACCAACAGTGCCATTGTCTGTGGAGCTGTATAAGATATCGGCACCGTGGCTGGAAATGGTGCCAATGCAGGTACGGTAGTCAAAGCTGGTGTCAAGACCAAGGTCGGCACAGAGGAGGACCCGTCGGCTGGCACCATGAAAATTGGGGACAGCACCAAGGGAGAAGACATGGAGCTTGTTGTGAAGGCGTGGGAGAAGTCTTGGTGCTCACTCGTTTTTAAGGACGACGGAGATGTAGGAACTGAGTGACTCCATTTTTCCTTATGTTTTTTAGTCTTAGGAGGTGGTGAGACCTCCGTCCCAGAAACAGCCTCTGAGAAGGGAGTTTTCATCATACCCTTCAAAATCAACTTGTTCATACGCTCAGCCAAAGTCCGATTGCTGAAGCTGGAACAAATATCACAAGAAGCATTAATGTCGTCAGCACCCAAACAATATATGCACCGAGCGTGACTGAGTTGGACATCTTACGCCCACACTTATCACACTGTTTAAATCCTAACTTAGCTTTTTCAGACATCATGAAAAAGAGGCACAAGATAAACATCAAAAACAACAATAGAGATAAGTAGTTTTTTTTTTTTTTTTTGTTATAGACAGATAGAAAAGGTGAGGAGTACCAGCAATGGTACTTAGAAATACCACAAGTGGTATGAAAAGAGCCTACCAAAGTTAGGCGAGAGGCACAGTACCATTGATGGTATAAAGAAACTACCAAAGGTAGAGGGGGTAGGATGTAGACAAAGTATATCAGTTTACAGATGAAAAGAAGATATATAGGGTAAACTGACTAGAAAGAGGTACTGATATAGATAATCACAAAAAAACGCTACACTTAGCTTGAGAGAGAAGGCTTGGCACGTCTGACAAGGAATGTGGCAAACGAGATCTGAAGAGACTATGAGAGGGGCATTATGGGTAGGTCTTAGCTGACATTTTTGGCTGGCATGAGCTAGGACAGAACCGAAGTCCTAACAGTAAGGAATGAATAATGATTTATAACATCAGAGTGTATGTTTTCTGTATCTAAAAAAAAAAAAAAAAGTCTCCTCACAGCTGGTCAGACACAATCAGCTTGAGCTTCTCCATGTCCAAATTACCGTAGGCAAAGTCCCATACCATAACCTTGCTAGCTACATGTCCCCTCTATGACCCAGGAAACCCATAACCCATACTTAAACTTACTAGAGAACACAATGAACACTTTCGGAATGGAAGCCAAATTCAGTAACGGGGTAAGAAAACAGGCAGAAATGATTGGGGACAACATAGAAATTTTGAGAGACACTAGTTTGGTAAAAATAATAATAACAAATGGAACTGAAAATGGTGACTTTATTTTGTCTGTGAATGATTTTTGGTACTTAATTTGTCTGCTATATATATTTCAGAAGCAGCTATTTCAGTGCTGAATTTGGGCCTGAAATTCATTCCTACAGTTTTACCAGACTTGCATGTAATCAAAAGTGAACTGTTTCGGCTTGGCAAAAAGTTGCATCTTTTGGATTTTTTAGAAAAACAAAGGGATAATGTGGTATTAGATGTGGATGATAGTTTAGATTAATCTTTTTGTGTGTGTGTGTGTGTGTGTGTGTGTGTGTGTGTGTGTGTGTGTGTGTGTGTGTGTGCGTGCGTGCCTGATGAAGGTTTTATTAATGAATCAAATAATGCTTACAGCGGCTTTGATACAAGTAAAATTCAGTGCAACTCTGTGTTTATACCACCATATGTGAATGAAAATATCCAAAGTTTTATTTCTGTTTTGAATTATCATGTTAAGAATTTGTTTCATATGTTTATGCAAAATATAGGATATAATTTAACTAAGGAAAGGAAAGTTACAATCTTACCATACCCATAGATGCCCCTCTCTTCCATGTTGCAGTATTCTACATGTGGGTATACCCTACTTCCTTTCCAGTTTGTCTGGCCAAGATTCCAAAGATTTTCCGTCCGTCTAGGTGTGTCATATGTCTGATGTGGCAGCAGGAATGTGGGCCATAAAAGTGACATCTGCATGCACCAGCCCTCAGTACAGAGAAAGCCTGTCCTGTGCCACCCAGAAGAGCAAGTGCAATCTGACAGGAGGGGAAGGAGGGAGGGAAGGAATACTGCAACATGGAAAAGAAGGACATTATGGTTATGGCAATATTTTACACAACTTTCCTATGTCCTTCTATTCCAATGTTGCAGTATTCTACATGTGGGTGAGTTCCAGAGCTCATTGAGAACTGGGTGGTGGTCTGGAACAGGTTTCCAGAAATCTGTGAAAGATAGCCCTGGCCCTAGAGATATGGTCCAGCTTGTAATGCTTGGTGAAAGTGTGCACAGAGTACCAAGTAGCTGCTACAAGGATGGCGTTGGTGTCTAGCCCCTTAAAGAAGGCTCCAGAAGAGGCCATTGCTCTAGTGGAGTGGGCTTTGATATTGCCCTGCAAAGTTTTCCCATGGTATAGGTAACAGAAGGAAATGGCCCTGGAGATCCAGGCCAGAATGGTCCGTTTGGTCACTGCTTTCCCCAGGGCTCTGGGATGGAAGGAGATGAACAGTTGGTCTGATTTCCTAATGGACTTGGTTTTATGTAGATAAAACCTAAGCCGTCTGTGGACATCTAGGGAATGATGTACTCCCTCACTATCTCCCTGCAGATTGGGGAAAAAGTTAGGCAGGTGAATGGTCTGGTTCAAGGATAAGTCATTCACTACCTTGGGTGTGAAGGATAGGTTAGTCCTGAGAGTAACCCGGTCAAGGTGGAAGACTAGAAATTGTGGTGTAGCCATTAGAGCTTGTAGCTCTGAGACTCTCCTGGCTGAGGTCAGAGACAACAATAAAAGTTTTCCATGTGCAAAATTTTAAGGAGGCTTTTTCTGCTGTCCCAAAAGGGGCTAGGGTGAGGTTTTTCTAATACACACTTAAGGTCCCAGGGAGGAGGGGACAGTTTCCTGTGAGGTCTCAGGTGAAATACCGGTTTGAGAAACAGTTTTGCAGGAAGTCTGGATGCAAGGGGTGAATCCAGAGGGAGAAAGGCAGAAATTGCAGACAAGTGTGCTTTTAAAGAGGAGTAGGCCAGCCCTGTCTGCAATAGTTCACACAGGTAAGACAGGATAAGAGGGATGTTGCTTTTCAGCAGGTCCAACTCTCTTTCATGACATCAAATAGAAAACATTTTCCACTTTGACAGAGAAGATTTTCTTGTGTTAGGTTTCCTGGCCTCCTGCAGGACAGAGAGCATGTCCTCATTGTACAGGTGTCTGAAGGGGATCAAAAACCTATCAACCACAGGGTGAGATGCAGAGACTGCCCCTGTGGGTGGATCTGTCTTCCTTTGTGCTGTGTGAGCAGGTCCACTGAGGGGGGTAAGTTGTGGTGACTGCCCTTGGACAAATGAAGGAGAAGGAGGAACCAGTGCTGTCTTGGCCAGTAGGGAGTCACCAGCAAGATTTTTGATGAGTCCTGCTGAATTTTCAGCAGCACCTTCTGAATCAAGGGGAAGGCATACAGAAAATTCCCCTTCCAGGACATTGAGAAGGCATCTGTTGTCAGTGCCTTAGGGTTGTGTGTCCTGGTGCAGTAACCAGGAAGTTGCCTGTGTACTGAGAAGGCAAACAGGTCTATTTGAGGTATACCCCACCTGTGGACCAGATCCAGGAAATATCTCTGTGAAGCATCCATTCGTGATTGTTTGAGATGGTCCTGCTTAGGTAATCTGCTTGGGAATTGTGCAGGGAGGGTATGTAGGCTGCCTGTAGGTTAATTCCCTGTGAGGTGGCCAGTTTCCACACCTGCAGAGCTAATCTGCATAGGAGGTATGATTTGGTCCTTCCCAGTTTGTTGCGATACCACAGGACTGTGACGTTGTCCGTGAATATCTTGAGAGAGCCTTGCTCCAGGTAGGGTTGGAAGCCTTGTAAAGCACGGAGGATTTCCCTAATTTCTGTGACATATATGTGCTCTTGTTTGTGTGCATCTGTCCACAAACCCTGCACTTGTCTTTGTCCTAGTGTTGCTCCCCACCCCAGATCAGTAGCATCTGTATGCATGGTCTGAGTGGGTGTGGGTGTTTGTAGAGGGAGGCCTGGGTTCTTGGCCACCTAGGACATCCACCATTGAATTTCCTGTTTCAGGCAGGGAAGAATGGGGACCCTGAATTCCAGGGGATGGGAGTGCTGAGTTCATACTGACCAAAGATATCACTGCAGTTTCCTCATGTGCAGTGGGAATGGTGGCTGTCATGTAACCCAGAAGTCTCTGGAACTGCCTTGCTGTCAGTTCTGATGCTTGAAGGGCATATAATAGGTGGTGTGTCAAAGACACCACCTTCTCTGGTGTCAGGAAAGCCTTCATCAGGTCTGTCCAGGTTCTGCAACCCAGGAAAACAATGTCCTGTGCTGGCTGCAGGTGAGATTTTGGGAAATTTATTAGAAATCCTAGAGACTGCAAAAGGCACAGAAGGGCCAGAGTGTGAAGACGGAGGATCTTCTGATTGTCTGCCTGAATTAGCAGGTCATCTAGGTAAGGGAATATTTAGATACCCTTTGTCCTGCAGTAAGCAATGACTGGAGCCAGACATTTTGTGAATACCCTGGGAGCATGGACAGCCCAAAGGGCAATGCACAGAATTGATAATGGAATGAGCCTGCCAAGAACCTCAGGTATTTCCTGGAAGTGAGCTTTATTGGTATGTGCAGATAAGCATCCTTTATGTCCAGGGTTGCCATGAAAACTCGAGGTAGGAGCAGGGGGAAATGGGTGGGGACAGTGAGCATCCTGAAGGTAGGAACTTTTAGGAAAGGGTTGAGATGTGAGAGATCTAGTATAGGTCTCCATGTTCCATCCTTTCTGGGGACCAGAAAGATTCTGGAGTAGAATCTTCTTCCTTTTGTTTCTGTAGGCACTGGTTCTATAGTGCCTTGCACCAGCAGATTTTGCAGAATCAGTTGTGGAAGGGGAGCTGACTGGTGAGTGGCTGTGGATTACCTAGCCTTACTGGGGGGTGGATCCAGGACATAAAATAACCACTCTGGATGATGGAAAGAACCCACTTGTCTGGGGTAATGTGGGGCCATACAGGGAGACTGTGAGAGAGATGGGCAGACAGGGGTAGGGATGTGGGGGGATGGGAACTGAGGTTGGCAGGTAGTCAGACATTACCTGCCCTATCTTGAAAGGGAGGCCTCTGGCTAGAGGATGGGGAAGCTCTAGCTGGATGGGGCTGTTTTCTAGGGGGGTCTGCTGGACCTGGAAGGAGCTCTAGGCCAAGAAGTTTTTCTGATTTGAGAATTGAGTCTTAGCAGGGTAGTTCCTGTGGAACATAGGGAGGGGCGAGACTAGCAGGTGTTTGAGATCCTGCAATTCTTTGGCTTTTTGTTGTAGGGACTTAAAGAGGTCAGCCACTTTGCCACCAAACAGTGCAGAGTGATCTAAGGGGGTGTCAATAAGCTGTCGTGTGGGAGGGGCTGAAGACATAACCAAGAGTATCCCCTTAAAGCAGAAGCTGATGCAGCTAACCTTGCTAAGGCTTCAGCTTCATCAGAACTGCATCTTATGGAGTGTCTGGTCACCTGAGAGGCGAGTGCTAGCAGGGAGAACAGGGAAGTTTTGACTGCATAGTCTGGGATGTCAGCCAATTGCTTAATGGCTTTGTCCAGCAGGGCTAAGGAGTACTTGGTCATGTGACTCTGATAGTTTGTGGCCCTGAAGGACAGGGTGGCCAAAGTACAGATTTTCTTCCCGAGCCATTCCATCGTCTTGCTGTCCTTTGTCATTTGGAAGAATGGTTGTAGATGGAAGTAGTTTGAAAGCAATATCAGTGGAAATGGAGATAGTGGCTGTGCCAGCTGGAGGACACAAGTAGAAATATTTCTGTTTCAGGAGACCTTGTACAGTCTGTCAGCCCTGCGTGGGGCTGGGGGCTGGGAGTCAGGGTTGACGGATTCAGAGTAAAAGGCATCCAGGAAGGCCGGCAGTATAGGAGGGACAGCAGAAGGACTGGGGGAGTCCATCTGTATGAGGTCATAAAACCTCTTTTGCACTTCAGTCATGTCCAGTGGATTCCCATTTAAAGTGGTCTTTAATTTTGCTAATAGTTTACCCAGAGGATAAATCCTCCACTGGGGAATCAGGCTCAATGGAGCCTTCTCCTGGTGATCCATAGCCCGGGGGGAGGAGATCTGTGAGGAGTAGGAGAGGGAATCCTCTGTGGAGTCCGAGAGTTCTTCTTCCACTTCTTCTACCCTCCTTTCTGTAGCTTGAGGTCTAGGACTTGGGAGGGGAGGAGCAGTGCTAGGGGTTCCTGGTGTAGTAGGCCATAGGGCCATAAAGGCATTAAAAAGGCTTTGGCTGAAACATTGCCAATTAGGCATGCTTTCAGATGGAGGAGAGAGATGTTTTATTTTTTCTTAAGAGGCCTAGCTGGCATCCAACTGGGAGAAGGCCTCGAGTCAGACGTAGGGATGGCGTCAGTGGAATCCAACAGGCCCACAGAGAGCGCTGGTCTCCCCCCCCCCCACTGGAGTCTAAGGTAGACACCAATAAAGCCTCTACGGACATGCCATCCACCCGGGATTGTGCTGCCTCCTCATAGGTACCCACTTTATCCAGACTGGCAAAAGCAGAGTCCTCAGCCAGGTCGATGTTGACCACAGGTTGAAGTATGAGCGGTAGCGGCACAACAGAAGAACTAAACTGCAAGGTCTTGGTCCTTTTCTTAGACAGTTCTGATGGGGCTTTGGACGTGGCTTCCATCCCCAACGCAATCTGTTTTAACCGCTGGTTCTCTAAATAAAGGTTTAGAGCATGCAAGTCTGAATGCCTGAAAAATAGTGCAGTTCTCATGGTTGTTTTCCTTACCTAAACAAAAAATGCACTGGTCATAGGTGTCTTTGTGGGGAATCTGCTGGCCACACTTACACTTGTCCTTTTCGGATGACATGAACAAATTATATATCAAAAACAGAAGGACTGAAAGGATTCCCAATGGGGTACTTATCTGAATTCTTCTTAATCCAATGTCCGCGAGAAGCAGAAGCACCTGACATATGACTTGCAGCTGAAAAGTTCTCTGAGGGCTGGTGCGTGCATGTTCCTGCTGCCAGGTCAGACGTCCGACGCACCTAGAGGGACTGAAAATCTTTGGAATCCTGGACGGACGAACTGGAAAGGAAGAAAGGTAAACCCACATGTAGAATACTGCAACACTGGAATAGCAGAGCATCAATGGTTCGCCTTTAAACAATTTCGTGGTGATACAACCAGTTCACAAAGGGAATCAGATTGTGATCTTGAACCATGTACAATATGTTGAAATTTGTTATACAGATTTGAATAATATTGATGTTTATGAGAAATGTGATGTGGTCAAATATTATGCAGCAACAGAAGAATACCTTATTTTGCTGAAGAAAGATTTATGTTTGGGATATTTTACAAAGCAAGATTTAGATAAAAGTTTTAGCATTGATAACACATGTATAGCATTGTTTTATTGTTTGCCAAAGACACACAAAGGCATTAATTGTCTCTGCAGAAAAGTATTTTTTTAAAAATATGTGCATTTTCTTATATGAATTTTTGAAACCTTATGTGATTTAGATTCTCTCATATATAAGGTATAGTCAGGATTTCTTAGAGAAGATTAAAAATGTAATTTGGAAAGATATTATGTATTGATTGTGCTTGGACGTAAAAAGTTTGTATACTAACATAAAACATAATATTGGAGTTCAAGCCTTATTTTATTTTCTAGGTGATACTCCCTTGTCACATTATCTTATAGAATTAGTTGTTTTTTTTCTTCAAAACAACTATTTTGTTTTTAATGGAGACATTTTTCACCCGTTACAAGGTACAGAAATGGGGGCAGCATTTGCTTTCATGTGCTGGTGATATTTCTGAAGTTCAGTCCTTTATACAAGATATACAGGTGAATAGTTTTGGCCTGGAATTTAATGGAATACAAATAACTTTCCTTGATATTGACCTGTTAGGTGATGTAGATGAAGGCCTTTGTACAGCCATACACAGGAAACACAATAGAGGCAACTTGTTCCTATATGGCACAAGTTGCCATCCCCCACATTTAATGTCAGTGTTACCATATAATGAGTTTTTATGGATTAATAGGCTGTGTAGTCTAGATAGTGTTTTTGAGAAGGAGATACACAATATGGTGGACATGTTCATTAAAAGGGGATATGATAGAGAAATGGTGATGGAATCTAAGTTAAAAGTGTTGGAAAAGCGATTTAGCACCCCCATTATTAGCAAACAATGTTTTCTACCTTTGGACATCAATGGTGGAAGGAAACCAAATTGGAATACTCATACCTCTCAACCTCTTAGACCAAAAAATCTGAACAGAGCCATAAATAAAGGGGAGGGGGGTAGAGGCCCAAAAATAGGGACAATTTTTAAACATTGCACTTACAAACTTAGGAAGTTTATAGAATAGGTTTTGCATTAGCATGGATTTTCCGACTGGTATGAAGTCTGAAACTCAAATGTCTGTCATTATATTCTAACTTCATTCTTTAATGATTTGTCACTAATTTGCCAGAAAACCAAAATTTTATGAAAAATGGACAAAAAATATGAGGCAAAAATCTGGGCATTCTGTGAAAATCTGTACAGTTGAGAGGGATGGGAATAATAACAAAAAAAAAAATGTATTTTGTTATAACATATAATAGCTTATCTGAAGCAACATTGGCCTATGGTAATTAGAAATAAAAAATTAGTAAGTTTACTACAGAATTATATAAACATTTCTTACAAGAGAGGCAGAAATGTAGCTGATATGGTGGAAATTATTTTTTTACTACCAGAGGCCTCTTTCGGTAGGAATGTCTCTTTAAACATGGGCACTGTTGCTTGTAATAAATGTTCAGTTTGTAAATACACAGTGAGATCTTTTAGTGAAATTAATGGTACTAGGTTTTGCTTAAATGGAAGTTATACGTGTCACACTGAAGAGGTGATATATGCATTAAAATGCACTTTTGGGGAGATAGGTCGGTCTTTTAAGACTTGTTTTCATGAACACATTAGAGACATTAAAAATAAAAAAAATGAGATAGCTCTTTGGGAGCACATTTTGTAGATCTTCATAATGCCAAGCCAGACTGCTTAAAGGAATGTGTGCTGGAGCAAGTTAATTTATTTGTAGGTGAATGTGTTGATATCAAGACCAAATTATTACAAAAGGAAACTTTATTTTAAAACATAATACTATGGAGGAGTTTGGTCTCAATAAAGAATGTAATTGGAAATATATTATTTAATTGAATAATTGTTTTAATTGGGGTGAATTCAGTATTTAAGTGATTGTATATTATGTGTTTTTACTCTTTTGGCCAAGGCGCTAAGTCTTTTTAATAAAACAGTTTTTGGAACGTGGTCTAGTTGTTACTTTACTAGAGAAACTCCCCTCACAGCCCAATACTATATTCATGGATGACTGACTACTCATTCACTACCCCAAACCTGCGGGCTCCAAGATACCTGAACTTTATAAACACTAACATCCTGGACCAGATGGTGCACACACCCACTAGGGGAACAAACACATTGGACCTGCTCCTCACTAACATGAAATAATTATGCACCCCCCCCCCCCTTTATATAAAGTCTTCTTTGGTAATGTCAGCCCATAAGGCTATCTCCATTGAAATAAAAATACAAACAGTGACCTCAGCTAACCCTATAGCACTTAGGCAAACTTTCTATTACTGACAGCCTGACAAAATTTCAAGCCCCGCCCCCCCCACACAAACCCTGAGAACACAGTTGACTATGCAAAATTGTTCACAAATACTCAGCCACCATCACTAGGGAACAAGTCCTAAACACATTCTCAAAGGCCAAAACACCACACTGATGAGACCTGGTACTATCTCAGGATGTTTCATAAACAGCATTAAACACAACCTATCAGGACCACTGGTGTTGCTCTTTAACCACAGCCTCCAGTCAGACTTCATGACACACAAATGGAGAACTGCAACAGTGATTTCCCTGTATAAGGGCAGGCCTTTTACAGCCTCCAGACACTAGATACCTACCCAACAGGCGGACTACTCTCATATGCAAAGACATGGAAACAACTACAAATGAAAATTACTAATAATGACATTGCAAACCTACAGACACTGGATACAACCCAGTACAGTTTTGTCAAGGGAAGATCCTGCCTACTCAGTCTGGTAAACTACTTTGAGAATGTCACTAAAACAATGGATGAGGGCAAAATTGTGCATACTGCCTACCCTGACCTGGCTAAAGCATTTGATACAACACTCCGCACATGCACTGTAAACAAACTCGTGGAATTAGGATAAACCCATATGTTACATGCTGGATAGTTCTCAGACAGGACAGATAGGACAGTTTGGTTTCATCAAGGGCAGTTCACACCTACTCAACCTGGTGGACGTATTTGAGAAGGTCACCAAAGCAATGGATGAGGGTAAAATGGTTCACAATGCCTACCTTGACCTGGCCATGGCATTTGATACAATAGCCCACTTCAGCAATGTTGACAAACTCAAGAGGTTAGGTACAGACCTGTATGTCACCCGGTGGATAGCCAAATGGCTCACAGGCAGGACCCAGAATGCTTGAACTGGGAAGTCCACTTCTACAAAGAGGCCAGTCAACAGTGGAGTCCTTGGAGTTCTCCTTTTTGGCATTTACTTCTCTGAAGTCAAGGCCAGTATCGATGGTCTCTGGCTGACTAAATTTGCAGATGATTGCAAATTAGGAGCGGTCATTGAATCCCACATTGACACAAATGTTCTCCAGAAAGGGTTGACACAGACAAACAACTGTTATCAGAACTATGGGCTAAAACTAAATGCCAAGAAATGCACCACAGTATCCTTCAAGAAGTCATCCACCCCTGGTAACTAGCATATTGACAACACACCCCTTTGAGTTGACCCAGTAGTCAGGGACTTAGGGACACATATAGACAATAATCTAGCCTTTGGCCATCATGTGTCTACAGTGGTGAAGAAATCATTCTATGCTGCAAAACTTATAAACATAGGTACGGCATCTAGTTCCAAGGAAGTGATTGTTTCATTGTTCCACTATATTTGGCATTCATCAGATCTTTTTGGTATGTATCTAACCAGGCATCTCCAACAACTGGAATGCCCAAGAGGTTATTCACTAAAAGAATATAGGGCATATAGGGGATAAGTAAAATGTCCTATGCAGATCACCTCAAGGTCCTATCCTTGTATTCTGACTCCTACAGGTTATCGAGAGGAGAACTTTGACTGGCTTACACGGCACTGGCAGACCTAATTCTGATAGACCTCCTGCATATCCCCAAAACAATCATAACCAGAATTACCCATTCTAAAGACTTGTACATTGCTTGTGATATAAATAGGACCTGCTGGAGAGACAGGTATGCATCCCAGAGACCACCCCATCCATGTGAAGCAAAGTTTCTCCTTAAACCAATTTAAGTGCAACTTGAACAACTGAATAGGCAACAGGTAATTCATCCCTGGTTTGGTACCTATTTCTCTAATGTACAGAGACAACCTGTAAATGGTTCATCTCCCATGCCCCTGCATGTAAATGTTTCATCTCCCTAGTCCTGCTTACGCTTATCAAGGGTACCACAACTTGTCAGAGATTTGGGATGCATGACTAGGCTTAAAAAGGCCCTTGTAGTCATTAGCCTCGTAAACACCTATGAACCCAGAAGTTAGGAAGGGGAGTCTGGCTTCACAAAGAGGCTGGTCACTAATGGAGTCTATCAGGTCTGAGTGCGGAGTTCTCTAGTTTTTCGCATTACTTCTAGGAAGTCAAGGCTAATGCCAAGGGACTCTGGCTGACCATGTTTGTATATGAATGCAAACTGGAAGCAGTCATAGAATCTCTCCAAAACACTAATACCCTCCAGGAAGGGCTAATACAGACAAATAACTTGTGCCACAGACACGGTTTAAAACTTAATGCTAAGAAATGCATAATAGTACTCTTTGAGCAGTCGACTACCCTAAGAAACTGCTTCGCTGATACCACACCACTAAGAGTAGACTCGGTAGTGAGGGATTTGGGGACATATGTAGACAGCAACCTGACTTTTGACCAACATGTCTCTAAGGGAAATCATTCTATGTTGCTCAACTTATAAACAAATGTACAGCATATATGATAAAGTTATCGTTCTGCTGTCCTCAGTCCTCATTAGGTCCATCATTGGGTATAATGCCCCCTTCAGTATGTACCTGACTAGGTACGTGCAACAACTGAAATGTCCACACAGGTTCCTCACAAAAAGAATACAAGGTGTTAACATGTCCTATTTGGATAATCTCAAAGCCCTATCCCTATACTCTGTCTCCTACACATTATTGAGGGGTGATCTATGTCTGGTATGCAAGGCATTCCAGGTTCCCACTCTGATGGACCCCTTGCATATCTGCACAACAAAAAGTATCAGAACTACTCAATACGGGGACTTAAACTTGCTTGTGGCATAAAAAGGACATGTTGGATGGACAGACAGGTATCTCAGAAAATATCTCTTCTCTGGAAGAAGCCTCCCATCCATGTGAAACTGACCTCTTCCCTGACTTATTCAAGCATAACCTAGATCCAGTGGATGGAAAACTAGAAATTCACCATTGGTCTGTCACCTATGTCTTTAATGGACTGAGGCAAACTATAAATGTTTGACCAGCAGGTGCATGTCCCACCTTACGCATATCCTTAAAAATAACCTCTAGGGCATCAAATTTGTTGGATATATTTGGGATGCCTGGCTAGCCTTCAGAAGGCCCATGTGGTCATTAGCCTAGTATACACCTATGAACCTATAAATAAGACTGAGAAGCCTAAATAGGGATCATACTTCTACCATGTGAAGGACTGAAGTCTGCTAGAGTAACAGTACAAATGCCAAAGCTGAAAACATGCATTTTATAGCTTTCTAAGAAAATATAAAGTTTGCACTTAAAATGTCTGAGATAACTACACCACTAAAGAAGTTGTCAGTGGAACATGTAACCTGGAGGCAGAGCTACGAAAAGGAAGAGAATTTTTAAATGCTGAAGAAACTACTTAAAAGATACACCCACATTAACGCACTATGATGTGAATAAGCCAGGTGTGCTGCAAATAAATGTTTGTCATGCTGGTACAGAAGCTGTGATCTTATAAAGAGAGTAGGCCAGATGCCTATGGGATAAAACCACTTGCTGATGCAAAAAGCTAGATGCTTAGAGAATGAATTGTTAGCAGCAGTGTATGACTTTGAAAAATGCCTTGACTATATCTATGGTAAGGAAGTTTAGGCATAAATATAGTTTTGGTAAAGTCCAGGTGGAAACAGATTATAAATCACTGCAAGGCATAACCAAAAAGACATTGTAAAACACAACCACTAGAACGCAGCAATACTCCTATTTAATTATCAGAAGTATGACCTGAAAAATAAGTAAAGGACAAAGCAATAAACTATAAATTTCACAGAGCATATTTATAAGAGAAGCATGAATAATTGCTAGAACAATTAGACATTTTCTGGGTAATTCTGAAATTACATGCGACAGAAAAACTAAAAGTATGTGATTTCAGAGAAGTTTTGACAGTGATTTTGAAATGCAGTTATCTAAGGATGCTCCAGTGACATGACAGTATTAGCAAAAATTCACCTAGAGGGGGACATTCAGTCTTATTCTACTTTCAGTGAAGAAATAAGCTGTCTCTAAAGCTGAATTGGTCAAACTCAACCAACTACTATGGAAAATGCTTGAGTGAATAACATGAACAATGTCTTGAAATATTAAACTGGTTAAGAAAGAGCAAGAGGTACAATGTACTAGCCTTGCATGTTAACTCAGAAAGAACAAGCAGTGCAGAACTGAGCCAGATGCAATCCATACCACACAATCCAGGCAAACATATGCTAAACGATATGGCTCCATGGTCATGCTGACAGTGAAGAGTATCTTTGTCTGTGGAACGGGTGCAGAACTGAGCCAGTTGCAATCCATACCACACAATCCAGGCAAACATATGCTAAACGATATGGCTCCATGGTCGTCCTGACAGTGAAGAGCATCTTTGTCTGTGAAGCGGGTGCAGAACTGAGCCAGATGCAATCCATACCACACAATCCAGGCAAACATATGCTAAACGATATGGCTCCAGGGTCATCCTGACAGTGAAGAGTATCTTTGTCTGTGGAACGGGTGCAGAACTGAGCTAGATGTAATCCAAACCATACAATCCAGGCAAACATACGCTAAATGATATGGCTCCATAGTCATCCTGACAGTGAAGAGTATCTTTGTCTGTGGAACGGGTGCAGAACTGAGCTAGATGCAATCCAAACCACACAATCCAGGCAAACATATGCTAAACGATATGGCTCCATGGTCATCCTGACAGTGAAGAGTATCTTTGTCTGTGGAGCGGGTGCAGAACTGAGCCAGATGCAATCCATACCACACAATCCAGGCAAACATATGCTAAACGATATGGCTCCAGGGTCATCCTGACAGTGAAGAGTATCTTTGTCTGTGGAGCGGAGTGGGCACTGATCTGTTCCAGAAATAATCAAACGGACACCTATATCAACTGCAACTGTGACTAGTGTATTAAATACCAGCATCTCAAGACAGGAGATGTCTGATGTTGTTACTTCAGGAATTCAGAAGGTGTATGCACAACTGAGGGAAAAAAATGAAACAACCAGTTCATTTGATGGTGGAGATAACTACACAAACTGAAAAAAATCTCATGAGAAAGGGCAGCAATATGTAATGAGCATTACCATCTCTCAGTTTTAATGAATATAGGAATAGTTTACTGAAGGGAGGTGAACTCTCACCAGCTCATTTACTAATGGGCCAAAGTCTGAAATGCAAACTTCTTTCAGCTACATTACTGATGCCAGAGAAATTAAAACAAAATAAACAATGGAGAGAAAACAGCAGAGGTGAAATAGTATTATGACACAAATGGCAAGACTAGTAGATGTAAAAGAAATGAGTAATTACACAAAAAGACACTGGAAAATGTGCAGCCTAAGGCTGAAATTATTGGCAAAATAGCTGAAGAAATGACCTGCTGTTAGTGAGGAGTATAGAAAACAGTACAAGAATAATTACAGGCACTTGTACAAGACAAATACATTAAATTACAGGGAGGAAGAGCTATCATAACTGTCCCAACCAGTCCTACCATAAGAAAACAGGAGAGTTTTGAGAACTGCGATAAAGAGTTGCAGAGACAGGATCCATGAGCTATGTCTCCAAGAAAAACTAAGTTGTAAGAACTGACCCAAAAATATCAGATACCCACAGGGAACAATTGTGTTGAACAGTCCAGACATGGAAACCCACAGAACACAGATAGGTACATGGGAAGTTCGACAGTTAATTGTGCCAATAAACTGAAAATTTTTCTCGTATATGTATTTTAGCTTATTTGTATACATGTCGGCTTATATGTATTTTGAATATGCAATAAGATACTGTTTTGATGTGAAGAACTGCATGACATACATAGCAGTTCCTAGGTTAATTTAGAATGATTAATGTAACAATGCATGCAACTTCACAGAATATAAACATATACATATAATTCAAAAAGGGAGATATCAGGATCTAGGTTATATGGCCTTGCATCTTAATGAAATAACAAAAGGAAGTTGTATGCTATGGGGTACTTTTTTCTTTTAGTGTGCTTTGCCTAATAACTCAATACCTCCAAAAATCAAAGCGCCCAACCTCTCACGACTGGTAAACCTGGTGTGGGTTCCTCTGAGCCATTTTCTCTGCAATGGCTAAACAGTCTAGCTGGTCGTAGAGGTAAGCCCTAGAAAAAGAAGCTTCAGTCTGGAGTATCTCTGATCTGTGACCATTTGATTCCAGACCATACCCCAAAATGTGGATGAGTGAAAACAGGGCAAAATAATGCAGACTCCCCAGAAGGATCCAGAAGTGTGTATTTCATTTAAAGGCTCACTGCTGCTTTTCAGGTGTGAGAAACATTTCTGCAGTTTGTTTCCCACCCCCTCCCTGTTGGTATAGTGTTTTTATAGTTGGTGGCTTTGCAGTTGCCCGCCCCTAGTGTAAATTTGATCTGGGACCCTCCTCCCAGTCTAGTGTCATTACCTCATTCTACCCAGTACAGGGAGAACATTTGAGAAGGCAAATCAGCTTAGATTCTGCTACTCCTTTCTCTCTTTCCACTTAAAAAAAAAAAAAAAAAAAAAAAAAAATGTATCTGCTTTTACTGTATTTGTGTTTCTTCCTACTTTATTTTGCTTTTGCGTCATCTTAAAAGTACTCAGTTGTATTTATTACTGCTTGGTATAACTCATTCTAAGCCTTTTAGTTTAAGCACTTGGGCTTCAGACCAGTTGTTTTACATTAAGAAGGTTTGTGGCCTGCACTGTGGTGGCAGGACAGGTAGCTTACATCCTTCTAAGTTGGGAACTGCTGATTGAGGGCTCAGTGTCTGTTATTCTAAAAGTGTATTAGTTCTGGTTTAAGCACTTGGGCTTCAGGCCAGTTATTTTGCATTAAGAAGGTTCGTGGTCTACACTCTTGTGGGAGGAGAGACTGTACTCTGCCCTTCTGAGCTGGGAATTTCTGGTTAAAGGCTTATAGTGCCTGCATATTTGAACTGTTTCTTACTGAAATTGGTACACCTTGTTTGGTGTAGCATAGACTAGATCCAGGCCTGCTGAATCTAGCTTTGTTTGTATGCATGTTGTTTGTTTGCTTATTTCCCTGAAATGCTAATTTCACCTAAAACGCGGCTTTTCAGCGCTTCTGTGGATCCCTAGTGATATCTGCATTGCTTACTGTACTTATTTCCTTGTTTCACTTGAAAGAAAGTTACTGTTTGTCGTTTTTGCATTTAAGTCACCTGTAACACATTGCATTTAAGTTACCTGGCACTTGCTCACTAAGTCAGCACTACAAAATTAAAAGCACTACAACCACACAAACTCCCATTGAGTACCTTGTTCCCCATTGGCCCTTTTTTCCAATTATAAAGGAATTCCCAATACTATTCTAGCATGTCCAAAGGTCAGTTGTCAATCTCCTCTCCGGTCCAGCTGGTGAATCTGGGAATCTTGAGGCAATGTTACAACTGCCTCATGTACACAGACAACCCTCTCCTCCTCCCAACAAATTCCAACCCATGTGAGACATGCAACCATATAGTCAAACTGGAGGCTAAGCTCTCTCAACTCAGTACTGGCATAACCAGTCAGGAGGAGAAGGAAACCACACTCACTACAATTCCAGTCTCACATAGACCTACCACGACAGCAAACCAAACACAAACACACAAAAACATACTCGGAGGCTCTAAATAAAAATCTGCCTAAGCAGCAGAGACATCCAAAGCAGACACCCAAGCAACCGCTACCCCAAAACAAAACACGTGCAGCACATAGCTCACAAGGCCAGTGTGCCGAACAGTCACAGCCCTTAAGGCTAAACAACACACCTGATACACTTGTAATAGGTGACTCTATCGTCAGGCACACTGATATCCTGCTCACCAGGCTGAACAAGGAGAAGGTCACAGAGAGCTGCCTGTCGGGCGCTAGGATCCGCCACATAACACAAGCACTCAGGTCACTCCAAGGCAAGTACAAATATGACTCGGTCATTGTCCATGTTGGTGTGAATGACCTGAGACGTACCTCCCTGGACTACATGAAAAGAGACAAAGAGGAGCGCTCTGAGCATGTAGCCCAGGCCGGTATGACCCTGACCTTGAGTAGCATCTTACCCTCACAAAGAATGATGCCACAATATGAAGACAAGATGATCAATTTCAACAATTGGCTTAAGTATTGGTGTCATTCAAAGGGGATCCAATGCCTGTCAGCCTGGGATGACATGCTCGACAAGCCATGATGCTTCGCTAGGGACGGCTTGCACCTGTCACCCCTGGGCTTTTGGATATTGGCAAAGTCTCTTGTTACCCCCATAGTGCCTTTTTTAGGCAAGGCTCAAAAGACAAACCCACCTCCATAGGTATCACAAGGGATAAGAAACTAAGAGTAATGCTACTCAACGCCAGAAGTCTAAACCTCAAGATGCATGCACTCGAAACTCTCCTTAGCATGGAGAACATCGATATCTGTTCAGTAACAGAAACCTGGTTCAAGGCTCCCGAGAGCACCCCAGCACAACCAGGTTATACCTCATACCATGCTTTTCGGCCCCAAAACTTGGACTGAACCACAAAAGGAGGGGGAGTATCAATAATCGTCAAAGATACCCACACCTCCAGGTTGGTGGCACAGCACGAAGCATCAGAGACTATCCATGTGCAACTAACAGTGGGTAAAACTGCCTTCCAGTTTATAGCCTGCTACAGACCACCCTCCCAAACCCAGGAACCCCACTCGGCCTTTCTGAGAACACTGGAAAATATGAAGGTCTCTCCAAACACCATTATATTGGGCGACTTCAACTACCCAAACATAGACTGGGAGCATTACTCTAGCTCCAACACCCTAGCCCAAAGGTTCCTAGAATTTATAAACTCAAATGCTATGGAACAACTTGTTACCACTCCCACAAGAGGGGAAAACATACTGGACCTGATCATCACCAACATGGGGACTCTATGCTCCAGACCAGAAGTGTATCCCTCACTGGTAAGATCAGACCATAAACTAATCTCACTGGATATTCACATCGCGATCCCACCCCCTGCCCAGAAAACCACAGTGAAAAACTTCTCTAAAGCAAATTTCACACTCCTCAAAACCGAGGTGGAATCCTTCAAAGCCCCCGGGCCTGTGGAAAATACGGCCCAGACTGCAGAATCCTTTATAAATGCATTCTATGAACACCTTCAGGAATGCATGTATCTTGCAATCCCAAATAAAACAAAGACCCAATCCTCCAAAGGCAGACGTCCTGTCTGGTGGACCCCAGCCATAAACAAACTATACAATAGAAGGAGGAAGCTACTACATGACAGAGCAAAATCCCAAAAAGGGAAGGCAACTCTGATCAGTATTAGCAAAAAACTATGGGCACTCATAAAATCGTCTAAGGCCAGCTTCAAGAGAAACATTGCACAGGACACTAAGGATAATCACAAGGCTTTCTTTAGTTATGTTAGGAACCTGGGTGGGAATTCCCAGATATGCTCAGAATTAGTCCAAAATGACAAAAAATACACCGAACCCACAGACATTGCCAACATCCTAGCTGACAGGTTCAGTGCAAACTTCTCCCCGCCCCTCCCCACCAAAAGGGCAAATATCTATCCCAGCAGAGTGCTGCCCCCCCTGACATCTCAGATGCTCAAGTAAGAGCCGCCCTCTCCAAAGCAAAAAAACACAGCATCAATGGGACCAGACGGTGTCCCAGGCTGCATCCTACATGAACTCCAAGAAGAGCTAAACCCAAACATAAAACTACTGTTCAATCTCAGCCTTACTACAGGATATGTACCCAAAGAGTGGTGTACAGCAACAGTGGTCCCTCTCCACAAAGGTGGTGCCTCAACGGATCCTGGAAACTATCGCCCCATAAGCCTGACTAGCTTGGTCTGCAAAGCTATGGAAAGGATCATCATGGACCTCATAAATAAAGATATTGGGGACCTACAGACACTGGATCCTACCCAGTTCAGCTTTGTTAAGGGCATATCCTGCCTCTTAAACCTGGTCGATTTCTTTGAAACAGTCACCAAGGCCATTGACGAGGGGAAGGTGGTCCACACAGCCTACCTGGACCTCGCAAAAGCCTTCGATACAATACCCCACTTGGCATTATAGATAAGCTCACCAGCTTAAATATAAACCCCTATGTCACTAGATGGGTTGCAAACTGCCTCAAGGACAGAACCCACATGGTTGGAATTGCTGGAACCATGTCAGACTCCAAACCAGTTACAAGTGGCATCCCACAAGGCTCAGTCCTGGGACCTCTCTTGTTCGGTATATATTTCTCGGAGGTACAGGCCAACACGGAAGGACTGTGGCTGACCAAGTTCGCAGATGACTGCAAACTGGGTGCCATAATCGACTCTCCAGCCGACACAAGCATCCTCCAAAAGGGCCTCATAGAAACAGACAACTGGTGCCAGAGCCATGGCCTCAAGCTAAACGCCAAAAAGTGTATAGTCATCCCCTTTGGCAAAAACAAAGTGCCCACAAATTACCACATAGGTGGTAATCCATTACGTACAGAAGAAGTAATTAGGGACCTGGGGACCCAAGTTGATAGCAGTCTCTCATTTGACAACCACGTGGCCAAAGTGGTTAGAAGAACATTTTATATAGCCCACCTAATCATGAAGGGATTCACATCTAGATCAGGGGAGGTCATCGTGCCTCTTTACTCATCCCTCATCAGGCCCATAATTGAGTACAATGCCCCTTTTGGGATGTACCTTACCAGACACCTGCAGCAACTGGAAAGACCTCAAAAGTACCTCACCAAGAGGATCAAAGGGCTCAAACAGATGCCAAATGCTGCCCGGTTAAAGAAACTCCAGCTCTACTCAGTGGCATACCGCCTGCACAGAGGCAATCTGTGCCTGATGTATAAAGCTATGTCCAACCCGGAATTAATGGACATGCTGCACCTCAGAAAATCCAAATCCCATCGAGCTACGCGCTTGAGAGACTTGAACCTCAGCACAGAAATAAACAGGACATGCTGGAGGGACAGATTCATAACCCAGAGGCTCCCTTCACTCTGGAATAAAATCCCAGTCCAGGTTAGGCAGAGTCCCTCATTGACTCTCTTCATGAGGAATCTTGATGAGTGGATGGGAGATCGTAGGTTTACCCCGGGTATCACTTCTGTGTCACTGTTAGACAGAGGCACAGTATACTAACCTCATAAAAGGACATAGCAAAATTAATTTAAAATGGGTGGCGAAAGCCAAACACACCCTGGTGGCTAGGCTTGTAAATGCCCTAGGGCAGATAGCCTAGTATGAACCTATGAACCTTAGTCTCACATCTCCCACAAATATGGAGGTCCAGAGTGGAAAAGAACTCCAGCTAGTCAAGGATGTTGCCCACCCCTATGAGATCAGTAAGGCTGCAAACACAGCCAACCTCTAGGAGGTATACGCCACAAAAAATCCTCCAAGCAAAATCTCAGCTAAAATTCTGTACCACCAGCAGACATACCTCTCATCCTCTTAGCTCAAGAATCTAGGACAAATCCAAAAAACAATGGAGGCCAAAGGCCAAAAATCATGGAGATATTAAATATTGCTATCTTATCACATACTTAAAATGTTGCTAGAATAACAGGTTTTGCATTAATATACATTTTCTGAAGAATATGAAGCATGAAACACAAGTATTTGTCATTATTCTATGACTGCAATCCACAACTATGTGCCAAAGAACCAGACATGTTGTCGGAAACAGACCAAAGATATGAGACAAAATAAAGGACATTCTTTGAAACCATGGAGAGTTGAGAGCTATGCCAATAGAGCACTTAGAGGGACTCTTCTTTCACCATTCTTCTCAATATTTGAAATTTCAGACCAAGAAAAACTCAAAGCAAATGTGTATGCAGGAACATTAGAGAGAGCAATGGTCAAAACCCAAATTGTGTGAACTGCAAAAAAAAAAAAAAAAAGCGACACTGATTGCATGCATCTCCATCATCATCACACTGAATGGCAATTTCTGGAAAATGATAGGTTAAATGTTGATTGTGGAAAGAATAACCATTAGACATGATCCTTAATATCAAGTCTAAAGTTCTGTAAAAAAGAATCTGGTAACAACAGAAGAATTGCAGAAATATAAAGATTATTAAATAAAATCTTTCTGTAGCAATGGTGAAAAATGGATGAAGACTGTAGCTTTACACATGATAAAGAGGCAGAAATACCAGCTGTCATGTTGGTACTGTGTGAGGTCATCACAAATGGTCTGTAGTTAAAAGTAATGGAAATGTTTTTCCAAGTCTGTTGTCTGAAGATAAATTTCTGCGTACATGACCTGATAAAAAATATTTCAATTTGTCTCTCCTCATTAGCACCAAGATACCAATGACCATGGATGGCATTAATGGTGCCCAAATTGTAGTCAAGTCACAAAGCTGCAGATGCATGGACAGAGAGAGAGAGAGAGAGACTTCTCAAGTCACATGCAAATAGATATTTTACATTACATTCAACAGAAAAACTACTTTTAAACTAATGAAAGAAAAATGAAATTGCTGAGTGCTTTTACAAAAAAGTCGGTGATAAGCTATACATAAGACTAGCTCTTGGAAAGCAAGGCAGTTTTTTCATAGTTCTGGTATTATATCAAAATTCTGTTTAAGCAGTCTTGGCTAAAACTTCATTACATCATTCTGGCACTACAGCCGGGACACACTGGTAATGCAAGGTACTTAAGTCATCAAAACTAATATTAGAAATCATCACATCATTCCTAGCCTATCAGGATGGCTTATTTCTAAAATGTCCACGTCCTTTTATAACCTCAGCAGCTTCACTAACTACGCAGCTTAAATTACATTAGAAAACTTGTTTTCATACTACTTTTACAAAATCTTCTAAACAGTTATACATCAAATGCACATGAAAGCAATGCGGTCAGTAATCTTGTGTAGTCAGCTTAGCTTAAGAGAGGCACTGAGGCAGAACTTATTAAATGATGCATGACAGATATAGCACGTTACAGAAACACTGACAAGACATCATGGTTTCCTTGTAATACCTTCCCTTGCTACCAACTTTTTTTTATTTAAGACTGAAGCTGGTCATGCCTGTTTTACAATCTAATTCCACATCAGAGTAGTTTACATTTCCAATATCATGGTATTTGTCGAGAACCTGGTGGAGGACGCACTGATTTCATCATCAGATTTGTTTACACACTCAAATGTTGCAGAGTTTACAGATGGTGCTAAAGCAAGGCAATGGATGTGCAAATTGGGAGAGGGGTGGGGGACACAGCAAAACTGTCATGCAGAATTACTCCTCACATGTTTTTTTTCTGCTACAGGAAAAAAATGCACTTTTTGTAACTGCAGAGCACAATTTAGCCTTAGAAGAAAAGACTCTGTGGGCACTGAGGTGTATCAGCAGCATGTGGGCAACACGTTCCTATTAGAAGACCAAAGACGCATTCTTTTGAATGCGTCTTGGTCGAACTTAAAAGACTGAAACGGCAAAATATCGAAGCAGCTTTTAAGCAAATTCTTTCCCTGGGAAAGAATTTGCTTGGCCGCTTCATTACTTATCCATTTTTGGCACTGCAGTGCGGTCTCGGAGTTGGTATATTTAAGTAGGGGGGTGTGGGGTGAAGCCCCCAAGTGTTTTGTTTTTTATTTTATTTTTGTTGGAACAGCGATTTTTTTTCCCTTGGAGAAAAATCGTTGTTCTGACAGTTCGACATTGTAAGCTTTCGCTTACATAGGGTCGATTAATCACTGTTTGCTTTTTTAAGCATTCAGTGATCTAATATAGACCCGTGGGCAACATGTGCATGTACTAGGACAGGTCATGACAAATACAAGACCTAGAGAAAACAACAAGATGGCTTAGTTGGAGCTATGTAAAGCATACTCAGGCTTTATGAAAGAATAAATGGAATCTATGAAAAAAGCAGCAAAGATTCGAGAAAATGCAAGGGTAACCACAGCAACATTACTGCTCAATGACTACGAAACAGATATAGGAAAACTAGTGGTGCCTTTAATTTAAGGAAGAGACAGTTATGACCTCAGATCTCAATCATATTCCAATATCATAAGTTTTATTTTTTTTTTAATGCATATTCTTTTTCTGGCCCCTGTGTCTGCTGACCATCATGCCAATAACACATCTCACCCATTTCCAATCACTGGGGCAAGAGTAATCTGTAGCACAGGCCATCACACTGCCGTGAGGGTTTTTTTTTTTAATCTAGTTCCAACCCCATCCCTGGTGGCTGAAGTGGACACCTGCCTCCCCTTAGGAGCATCCTATGCCTCCCCCACAATTGCATGTTTCCACATACAGGCCCCATGGCAGTGACAATCACCCACTTAGGATAAGCAATCACATGCACCGTAGTTATACTGCCATATGTTCTTTGCAAGCCTCCCCCTGTATGGCAACAGGTTAGCCAACAAGGGCCAACACCATCTTCCTCTCAGGAATGGTGAGTTGGTACAAGCCGCTTACTCCCATCTTCCCCAACCCAGCTTTTTTACTGGCTGAGCCAATATTCAAACTCTGACTGACTGGATAATAGTAAAGGTTTTTTTTAACTGCATTTATTGTAAAGCAGGTAAGCTCACTGGAGGAAAAAGTTTCTTGAATGAGCAGAGTGACTTAGACTTGCATAGCAGGCAAATAGAGGCAGAGGGAATCAATCCCTGAACAAGAAGTAGCTCATTAACACCTCATAGCCTTAATCCTCCATGCTAACTGCCAGACATCTTTACATTGCTTTACACCACAAAGCTGTCTAATGAAGTCTGGTTGATTTAACCTGTGCACAGATGAAGACACAAAGTTTGACTACAATGTGATTTTACTTGGATTATAGTGGTGTACCTCACCTCATCAGTGTGGCTATTTTACTACAACAGGGTAATCTTTGACAGTATGGAACGTAACTTCTCAGTCTGTTTGGGCTTACAGAAGAAATACTACATTTGTAGCTGCCACAATAGCTGAACTATGAATAGGCCTCTTTGGGAGTGGGAAATAGATGGGATTTTATCCTTAGACATCCCCAGATCAGTACAATTCTGATTCTTTTCTGGTTCCCATGCTTGAAGGCATTTGCACTTCCACCCAGCATATCAGACACTGCATAAGGAGAGTCAGTTTTCGGACCCAAATGGGCATAAGAAATTATCAGGAAAGGACAGTAGTATTGCTGGAACTGAATTCATCCTCAAATCTTGTTGAGTTTCTTCATGTGGTGGACCCTGTTTTTACAAAATCCTCATCAAAATGACACTGAAATATAAATTGTATTTTATATAGTACATATTACAAAGAACAGTAAGTTAAAAACAAAAAAATGAAAAGTCAGCTGGCCCTCAGGTCCCAGGATAAAAACAGTGCCCAATCCTGGTGTAAAGCACAGGTGCCAGAACTGGATAAAATGGTAGTGCAGAATCCTCAGGATATGGAAACATTCCTACAACACAATTAGGCAAGGCTCAAGGGGAAGATGCCCCCACCTGTTGCAGGAGGAGGAGGAAGCAGCCTACAAAAACACAACACAGTAAAAAAGATCCATAAAGATGACAAAACAGAGTACTGTGGGTAAGGAAGAAAATGTGTTGTTATTACACAATAAGCCCAGAATTTCCAGCTAGAAAATATTTAGAAAGATTAAGAGAGAAATTAGACAAAAGAAATACTTAATAAAGCAAATGACTGCCGCTTCACCGGTTAACACTCCTGCTCCAAATAACAAGAATAAATAAAAATAAATATGTGCGGAACAGAAGTGAAAGTAAAAGTATGACAAAAAGTAGTTAGTCCCAGATGTAAAATCCACGAAGTTTATTTAAAATAAATTACAAACAGATAAGCGCTTTCGCTATGTTAGCTTCATCAGATCCATAATAAAATTCCCTAACAAGCAGTATTATATATAGAGAGAAAACATGGAAGCAGTCAGCCTATCAAATGAATCCATTAAAACTGTGTCTCTATTTAAAGACATAGCATGCTGCAGAAAACTGCAAATATATAACATAATATAAAAGTGTAAAAAACAAACTATGAAATATAAAACAGATGAGTGCATAATAAACTAATACATAAAACTATATACACATATAAAACTTCTGGTAAACAATTTTATATATAATATAATATGGATCCTTAGGGTCATTTGACATGCCTACGCTGCCTCAACCTGGGTTTAATAGATGCCCTTTCATTTAGACCTGACCCTCTGTCAGCTCTCAATAATGTTATCCAATCACTTTCTTTACACTCAGTATACGTCCTAATGTCACCTCCCCCCTGAGTTGGGGTGATAACTTCTAATACTCTAAACAGGAATTGATGGTCATTGCCATATGTAGCCACGTGCTTAGCTAAAGCATTATGTACTTGCACAAGAAACTCTACCAAATGCTTCAAATAAAAATTTGTATGCATTAACCCAACGGACTTATGAAAAACATTACACAGATGAAGGAAGTTTGAGACACCTGGAAAAAGCAGTAATGGAGGACGCGTGAAAATAAAAAGAACAAAACACAAATATTTTTGAAAGGTATAAAAAGAAACACGGAGTTGTAATATTTATGCAAAGGAGAAAGACAAACTAATCAATACAAAAAGGAAGCTCCAAAGATAGAGCTCCTTACTGTTTCTATATTTTTGCAGAAAAAAATAAACAGGCAAAGGCACCCAGACATGGAACATTTCACAATACACAAAGCAAGAAAACAAAGCAGGGATGTAGAAAAGAGGATTACTAAGGTAAAGTTAAACAAAAACTGAAGTTATGGATTAACTGTGAAGTGAAGAATTTTAGTGTGGAGAATCCAGCACAGGCAATGAAACAGCAAGTTAGAACAATAAGTCCCCAGGTTAAGGAGCAGCAAGTGGAGCAGGAGGCAGAGTGATGGGCCAAAAGGTTCCCATATGAAGGGGGGCACATACGAAGAGGCTATATCACAGGAAGATTTTCTGAAACCTTCTCTAGGTTACGTGCAGTAAAGAGAGCAAAGACAACACTGAATCCAGATGAAAAGGATTTAAGGGAAGACCTGTTTTATTTTAATAGAAATGGCTAGACATATTAACATAGACGAAAGAAATAGATTACAGAAAGCAAATAAGACCCAAAAAGAAGACTGGCAAAAACAGATGAACACAGTGATCAGGACTATTAAGAGAAATTCAAGTGATAAAACAGAAATAAACAGAATACTTTACTATTCAGTTAAACTGATAATGGATAAAGTGCTACCACAAAAAGGCAGAGCAACAAAGGAAAGGAAGGTAACAAGTAAAATGCAATCGTGGAAACATCGAAGAGAGAAAACTATAAAACAATTAAAACAAGTATCATCACTGTCAGAAGAATATAGAAAAGGGAACATATCATCAGAAAATATAGATGTGGTAAAAGCAATGCTTAACATCAAAACAGACCAAGATTTATCATATACTATTGCCAAAAACATATCAAAAATATCAGTACAGTAAGAAAAAATAAGGCTTGCAGATAAATAAAAAGGAAAAGTACAAAATAAGCAATTCACTGATGACTCAAAAAGATTCTATATAGAATTGGGAAAAAAGGCAAAAGGCATAGAAACACCACAGAAAAAGAAAAAATACACACATTTTGGGGAAGGATTTATGAAGACTCTGTTAAACATAAAGATGCTGAATCAATAGTAGAATTAAAAGAAACAGTAAGAAGCTCTGACATAGAAGATAAGAAATGGGATGAAATAATGGCCAAATAAACTGACACAAAATTAAGAAAAGCTCCTGACTGCAAAATCCCAGGCTTAGATCAAATACTTAATTTCTGGCTAAAAGCATTAACTCCTTTACACAAAGATATTGCCCTGAGAAACAATTACCTATATATGCATCCTAGTTAACCACAGAAAAAATACTCCTCCTCCTTAAGAGTGAACCTGCAAGCCATTCTAAGAACTATTTAGACAAATAACTTGCCTTCTGACAATATATAAATTGTATACTGGAACTGATGCAGAGTTTATAATCATTTTGTGAATAAAACTCAGTTACGGCAATAAAAAAACACGGTAACAAAAAAGACATGGAACGATAAACCCAAAATACAGACCTGTAAAAAGGGACAAATTTAACTATGGCATGAACAGATTAAAAATGCATTTGGCAGCATCCCGCATTCACAGACAAAGGAATGCTTACAGCCATACAAGATTCTGGGAGCATTGTGGGTCCTGAGAGGAGCACTCTAAGCTAACATCAAAGCTCAAAACAATACTATTTTCATGTACTCTAACAGTACCCTGACTTAGGAATGGGTCCATTCCAGTGATGGTATTATAACCCCAAAAGACTTGGTAAAGTTAAACTGAGACTCAGTCTGTTGACGTGGAGGGATGAAGCCCTTCCTACTTTCCAAGGGGATCAGAATTTGATTAATACCTCCGACATCTGATACAGATGGCAAAGATGATGGCTTATCTTGGGGAGAAGAACCATGTTGGCATGGATGGATAGTTCTTAAAGTGCTGATGGAAGCCAGGACTTGGAATGACTGCCCGATTGAACATGTGGGAGGACTGAAGAGGCATGGTCATATCCTTAGTCGGCTTCTTCTCACTGCACCATGCAAACTCCCTAGATGAGGTCAGCATTATTAGAGTATGTCTTAGAAGAAAATACAAAAAAAAGTACCTACACACTACAGTGCTACTCCCCCCCCCCCAACCAAATGGTCACATTTCCCCTTCCCACCCCAACTGCAATGGCCTTTGCCAGGAAGAAACAGGCCAGCAACCTGTGACACCCTACCTTCCCCTGCCTGTCAATGTAAACCCACCTGTGCAGCACTACCAGATGTCAATGAGAGGAATGAGGCAGAGTAGCAGACTGCCAGCAGCAGGGGGTATCACACAGCATACTCTGGGTTAAGGAGGAAAACGTATCCTCTACTACTTGGGTAGATCAACCCCCCCCCCCCCAACCAACCCCGGGTCAATGACTGAGCAACAACCACCAACCTGAAAAAAACACAAAGACATGAATAAAAAAGGATATACTTGACCATCTTACAGAAAAAATATCAACATCTGCTGGAAGGACTTCAGAAAACGCCATCTACAGCTCCAGGAAAGACAGGTTGGCCAGGCAGAGCAGGATGGAGAAAATGGTTGTAAGCACATGTTGCAAAAAAAAACTCACACAAAAACAAAAGTTATGTACTTCGCATAATGTTAGCTCTTCATGGTTCACATCCATCCAACTGTAGGCCTTTTAACTGTATGCAGCATCCATCTCAGGACCCACCATTCTCTGCCAAGGTCAAATTCCTTCCCTAATCACTCTTAAAAAGATGACAGTCCTCTGTCTCTTAAAAAATGGAAAAAGGTAGGATGTTATGAAGAAGTGGACAGCTGTGGATCATGAATAACTAAATAAATGACTTCCAAGATGGCTGCACATTGGGTAACAGCTTAATTCTGGCTCTCCCAGTGTGAAAACAGAAACTTAGCAGAGAAAGCCAGTGCACCTGGATTTTTGAGTAAATTTCAGTAACTAACTAGTAAGTGCACTACCTGGATGCCAAGAAAAAAGAAATACAGAGGACATGAAGGAAAATCAGCTACAAAAGGTGATATAAAAACACTGACTGTGAAAAGTACTGTAGTTGTTCAGTAAAAAAAACAGTGCAAGCTCCAGACGTGACTTCCAGTAACCTTCAGGAAAGTATAAAGCAGCTGCATACAGGCCTGAATAAAATAAATGAAACACTGATAAAGTATATCAACTCAAACAATAAAAGGCTGCAAACAGATGAAATGATAAAACTGCATTAAAATTCAGAGGTTGAAATGAAGAAAAGGCTGGCTGAATATGAGTCTGCACAAGAAGAGATGTTTCAAAAAATTACAGAATTAGACAGAGCACGTGAAAACCAGTGATATTCAGCTATACATGAGAAGCTGGAAAGAACAGACTATTAATTTCATGAAAGCACAAATAAGCAACAGGACCAGAATTCCACAACAGGAATTGTTAACTGAAAGGGCACATCATCTCTGTGCGCCAAACATGGCTATGAGAAAATAACCTAGACTTTTAATAGTAAAATGCAATCTTACCAGTAGAAGGAGCCTATTCTGACAAAACCGAGGGAGAAGGACCAAGTACTTGAAGTGGGAGACAGCAGAATGTTTGTGGAGAATATTCCTCTTCTGCCTGGTGTACAATGAGTAGTCAAATGTATTCCATTATATAGGGAATGTCGAGAAACAGGCATGAGATTCAAACTGCTGTACCCAGCTATCTTCAAAATATTTTTCTCTGGAGGAACAAAAACATTTTTTGAAGTACATGCTAAGGAAGAAATACAAAAGTTTGCCTGACAGAAGGTGAGCTGTGAAACAGGAGATTCTGCTTTTTGTTCTTCTGGTAATGAAGAGCACAGAGAGAGACTGCACCACTGAAACCTTTCCCAATGTTTCAACAGAAAATGTTTGAAAGAGAGGAAAAAGCACAGGAACTGACAAGAATAATTAAGAGTGTACTGGAGATGAAGCAGAGGCAGGTTTTGTGAAATGGAGATGAACAGGAACAGAACAAGAAAATCTGGAAATATTGGAATTTCTTGGACTTACTAAACTTGTACAGGACTCTAAAGCATATGCCCTACTTCATGTCACTAATGCTTGGAGACTAAAATCAGTAACTTGATAATTGACATATGTGGTATTACAAAGCAATAATATATTTGTGAAACAGGACAGAACAAGAAAATCTGGAAATATTGGACTTGTTTGAGTGTTGTTAAACTTGTAGGGGACTCTAAAGCATATGTCCTACTTCATGTCATTAATGCTCGGAAAAAATACTGAGGAAAGGGGAAGAGGCAGGAAAATGACCTGCAAGTAAAACAAAATATTTGCTTAACAGTATTACTTAAGTGGTGCATGATTTTGTCTGCATGTTATAAACTACATTTTCAGTTATTTTAAGTGTAATGAAGATACTAATGTAAACAGGTGCTTCTGTTTATTCTTGTTTTTTCTCTCTCTCTCTTTCTCCTTGTTCAGTACTAAGAAATGTAGATACTGAAATGTAAAAAGACATCTGGTTACAAGGGCATGACTAAAGAAAGATTAATGTGCTTTTTCTCATTCCTGCATTGGGGAATGACTAGGATAAGTTCAGTAAATTTATATAATAAGTTTTAACAGAAAGCAAGTAAATAAAAAAAATATTAAATATTATAAGGTATTTTTTTCCAGTAAACAGTCCTGTATCTGGTTTGCATGTCACTAGCACACAATCTGATAGAGAGAAATGACTTGAAGAAAATGTTGTCAGAACAGCTTCCTGGACACATGCAATTGGTTAGACCTTTTGCAGCAATTGATTGGGAACATAAAGAGGCGTGGCTAAATTCTGGCTCTTGTCGGCTTCAAGCTGCTTTGTGGAAGAACTTCCTGACTTTATATGATTGGCTATCGTTACTTTTTAATGTTTGTCTATTGGCTACCTCATTAGGATCTGATGAAGGCTGAGGCTGAAAGTGCTTATCCTTTCTGAAAGCCACTGGTGTCTCATTACGTTTTTAATTTCACGGATTTATATTAAATATTTAGAATATTTGAAGTCCATGTTGGTACGTCCTCTCTTTTCTCTTCTGTTAGTGTTTTTGTGTTAGAACTACCTTCAATTGCTTGACTTTCCATTTTATCACATCTACCTTATGGATAATCTTTCCTTCTGTTTAACTTCAGTCTGTGTGTGGCTGCCAGTTTGGAACTTTTGTTCCTATTAAGGGGATAAAATTTCAATATCTGAAGAGTTATCATTATGTTAGTAGGTTTTAGTGGGGTATTGGGCGTATGTGTGATTTTTGAGGGTTTTCAATAAAACAAAAAGTTATGCAAGATGTGACATAGGCTCAAATGGAAAGGGCAAGAAAAGTACAGTTTTGTACCTACCATAAATGTAGATGTCCGAACTGGATAGCATCTGCAGTCATAACAACTGGGTTGTCTCGCTGATGTCGCACTTCACCCGACGCCATCTCTGCTGGTATAAAGGCATCAGCCATTTTCCTCAGTGTTTCTTGCCCCAGATGCCAGTTGCCCTCTTGGAAGGCTAAATTTTGGATAAATGCCAATGTTTCCAAAAAGATAGAAGGCAAACACAAGAAATAAGCATGTATGTACATATATACAAACAAATACACCATAAGAGACTCCCCCCACCAGCTAGCTATTAGAGGGTAGGAGTACCACAGAGGGGAAGGAGGGACTGCAGATGCTATCCAGTTCGGACATCTACATTTATGGTAGGTACAAAACTGTACTATATCCTTCATGGATGCATCTGCAGTCATAACAACTGGGTAGAATACCATAGCCAACTAAGGGAGGAGGAAGAAGAAATTATGGTGTGGTTAGGATCCCTTGCAGTACAGCAGTGGCAAACCCTGCTCGGGATCTGGAATACAGAGGTAAATTATAATGCTTGGCAAATGTATGCACGGAGGTCCAAGTAGCCGCCTCAATAATGTCCTTGGTTGCCACAAGAAGGCTGTGGTAGTGGCTGTTGCCCTTGTAGAATGAGGTCTTATGTTCTATGGAATTGGTTTTCCATGGAAGGAGTAACAGAATCGTATGCAGTTTCCTATCCATTTGGAGATTGTCTGTTTGGAAATTGCTTTTCCTTCTCTTCCTGTTGCATAGGCTACAAAAAGCTGGTCAGTTTTCTGTTACTTTTGGTTCTGTCCAGGTAGTAAGCTGTCTATGTACATCCAAGGTATGCAGCATTCTTTCCCTCTGTTTTGTGGGTTGGGAAAGAAGGTAGGTAGGTGGATTGCCTGGTTTAAAGACACTCTGGATACCACCTTAGGCATAAATGTAGGATTAGTTCTCATGGACACTCTATCTTGGTGGAAGATTAGGAAGGGTTGTACTGCCATTAGGGCCTGAAGTTCAGAAACCCTCCTTGCTGAGGTTATTGCCAGTAGGAAAGCAGTTTTCCATGATAGATGCTGTAGGTCTGCTGTTGCTGCTGGTTCAAAAGGCGGGAGTGTCAACTTTTCTAGCACAAAGTTCAAGTCCCAAGCTGGCAGTGGTGGTTTCCTAGGAGGTTTTACATTCTTGATCCCTCTGAGGAACTGCCTGAGTAGAGGATGTGAAAAGACCGGTGGATCAAAGCTGTATTCTGCTGAAATGGCTGATGCATGTATCTTGATGGAGGAATAGGACAGGCCTGTATGTAGAAGCTCTGCCAAGTACTCCAGTATGTTACCAATGTCTATATTCGACACGTCTTTTCCTCTTTCAGCACTCCAAATGACAAACCTTTTCCATTTTCCTACATAGTTCCTTCTTGTTGAAGGTCTGCGGGCTTCAAGGATAATGTCTTTAACCCTTTGGGAAAGATCTGGATTAGTTGCTGCTATGTGACGTTCCATGCAGTCAGTTGCAAGGTTTTTAGGTTTGGATGCATGATGCTGTAGTTGTTCTGAGTTAACATCAAAGGCATCAGGGGTATTGCCCACATTTTGTCCCGAGACATGCTCCTCAGCAATGGGTACCAGTGTTGTCTTGGCCAGTTCGGAGCTATCAGGATTATCCTTGGACGTTCCTCCTTGATTTTAGTAATACCTTGTGTATCAAGGGAAGAGGTGGGAATGCATATGCTGTCAGACCTTTCCAGCTGAAGGAGAGCGAATCCACCTTCCATGCAAGTGGATGGAATGTCCTTGTGCAGAATTTTTTGAGCTGGTGATTGAGAGGAAAAGATCTATCTGCGGCATTCCCCATTTCTTTGTGATGGTCTTGAAGATGTCCGGTGTAGCATCCATTCGTGAGCATCCGAGGTGGTTCTGCTTAATATGTCTGCTAGAGTGTTCTCCTTTCCCGGTACAAACATTGCCTGTAACTGAATGTTGTAGCTGAGTGCCAGGTTCCAAAGGTCCAAAGTCATTCTGCATAGGGGGTATGAATGAGTGCCTCCCTGTTTGTTGATGTACCACATGACTGTGGTGTTGTCTGTCCTTATCATCAAATGGCCTTCTTTGAGAAATGGGCTGAATTTTTGGATTGCCAGTTTTACTGCCAGCATTTCTTTTTGGTTGATGTGCAGATGTAGCTGGTCCTGAGTCCACAATCCCTGTACACATTTGTCCAGCATGTGAGCCCCCCATCCTAGGTCTGAGGCATCTGTTGTGATGGTTTGGCTTGCTCGAAGGTTGTGAAATGGTAGGCCTGGATTTGTCTGGCATGCTTGAGCCCACCATAGGAACTCCTGTTTTAGGCATGGGATTAGTGGTATTTCTGCTTCTAGGCTGTGCCTGTGTTGGGACCATAAATTCTTTAGGTACCACTGTAGTTTTCTCATATGCAGTCTGGCATGTGGGACCAAGATTATGCATGATGCTATGAAGCCCAAGGCCTGCAGAACTTTTCTTGCTGTTAGCTTGTTCTGTTTTGTTAGTGCCAAGAAGTAAAGAGGGAGTTCTTTTGTTTTTTCTGCAGTTAGGAATGCCATTTGTTTTACTGTGTCCAATTGCCCAAGAATGTCCTTGTTTGGGATGGTATCAGCCTTGACTTTTGAAAATTGACTGTGTATCCCAGGGCTTGTAGCAAGTAAATGACCCTTTGCAAATCTGTTGTCAGCTTGCTTTTGTTGTCTGCTTGTAGCAGGCAGTAGGTATGGATAAATTTGGATTCCCTGTAGTCTGCAGTGGCGATTACTGATGCCAGGCATTTTGTGAATACTAAGCAGTAGATAAGCCAAAGGGCAATGCTGAGAATTGATAATGCTCTGATCCTGCAAGAAATCTGAAGTATCTTCTGCAATTTGGTCGAATGGGGACGTGCAGGTATGCCTCCTTCAGATCTAGAGTTACCAGCCAACACTCCTTGCCCAGCATGGGAAGTTGCTGTAGGGTCAGCATTTTGAATTTTGGGACAATGATGTATGTGTTTAAGATGGACAGGTCGAGAAGAGGTCTCCAACTTTTTTCTTTTCTTGGAACTAAGAATAGTCTGGAGTAGAATCCTTTGCCTTGTTCTGTCATTGGTACTCTTTCCACAGCTCTCATCTTTGTTAATTGCATTATCTGCTGTAGAGCTTCTATTTTTTGATTTGGAGGCAGGTTTGGCATTCCTCTTTTGACTGGTAAAGTGTGGAAGTGGAACCGGTAACCTTGGTCTATGGTTTGCAAAATCCACTTGTCTTTTGTGACATAGTGCCAATTTTTCGAAAATAAGGCTAATTTTCCGCCTAATGGTGCTGCTATTTGTTCCCTGGTAGGCGGAGTTAGAGTCAAGTCATTGTGATTGTCCTGTTGCAGTGGTAGTGGCTGTGTCAGTGCTTCTGTTATTACCTTGCCACTGTCGTCCTCTGTAGGCACCTCTGGATTGATTTCTGCCTCTGGAACGCGTAGTCCTGCCCCTTTGGGATCTTGTGGAGTCAGGAAAGGACCAATTTTTGGCAGGCCAGTTCCTGCTAAACCTTGGGGGCTGAACCTGTAAGAAATCTTTCACCGTTTGTATAGATTTTGCCTTTTCTTCCATTTTCTTCATTACCTGCTGGGCAGGTGTACCAAACAAACTGGCCTTATCCATAGGAGCATCTAATAACTTAGCTTTTAACATGATCCGTAAGGCCTGTTCCTTCAACCATGCATGTCTTCTTATCACTGTGCCAGTCATGGCTGATCTAAATGAAGCCTCCAGTGCATCATAGCCACATTTTAAAGAATGGTTACTAACCTGTTGTATGTTATTTACCATTTCTAATACATATTTCTTATCTATAGAGTCATCAGAGGATAGCTTTTTAGATAACTGATCAAGCATAAACTCTTGGTATTGTATCATGTGAAACTGACAGTTTAAAGCTCTAGCTGAGAGAGTAGCAGAGGTGTAAACTTTTTTGCCCCATCTGTCTAGAGACCTGGATTCCCTTTCAGAAGGAATAGGATTTTTTGCTGTGGTCGAGACTACTGCCTTAGGCCCCTGGGATATAGTTTCGGGGTCTGCCAGTGGGGCCTTGTATAGGTGGTGATGAGTGTCTGGCACCCTGTAAAATCTCCTTGTATAGGTGGTGATGAGTGTCTGGCACCCTGTAAAATCTATCTGGTTTGGCAGGGGCTGGAGGTAAGGAATCAGGTGCAGTGCAGACATCATTAAATGCATCGTCCACAACAGAAAGGACAGGAGGTATAGCTAAGGGCCTATGTTGTGGTAAGTGCAGAAAAGTCCTAAGTCTTTTTCTGGAATCTGAGAAATCCTGTTGTTGCCATTGGAATTGTTCTCTCATGGCATGTAAGGTTTCCCCAAAGGAGAATTCCTCTGGTGGAGAGGCAGCTGGAATGGATTCTTCAGCATCGGAGTCTTCATAATTGGAAAAGGAGCCTCTGGCTGGTCTGTAATATCTGAGTCATCCGCAGAATCATCAGAGGAGACAGGCTCGGGGGGCTCTGCTCTAGGTCTCTTTTCTGGGGGTTGAGAGGCCCTGTCAGGGTGAGATTGAGATCCCCTAATTAAGGATATTAAATCTTGTGCCAGAGTAAGCATTTGTGAACTAGAAGTGGGCCTGGTTGAGGGGGGTTTAACAGGCGCTGAAGTAGTAGATTTGGCTGCTTTAGCCCTGGCAAAGGCCTTAATAGACATGGCTGCAGGAGGCCTAGCAGCACCACGTGCTGGGGTAGAGACATCCAAAGGGATGGTGTCTGATAAGTCACTAGTAATCACAGTTGTAGGTATAATTTCTGAGGCTGTTTCAAGTAAAGTGGCAGAAACCTCAGTAGTAGTCATTGATTCGGCTGTATTTTGGTCAGTTTTCTCGGTTTCGCGGTTTGCTTAACCGTGTCGGTCTTCGTTCTTAACAATTTGGGTAGTCGGAGGATCCGACGGCATAATGTACGCAAAATCTGAGCCGAAAAACTGTTCGTCGGTTGAAGGAAGCACAGGCCGAACAGGCTGCTACGTCGTGGTCTGGGCCTAAGCAAGGCAAACAGTAAGAGTGGAAATCTTTATGAGGTATTTGTTTCCCACAAGTTAAACAGTTATTGACTTTTTCTGACATCGGCTGAGGCAAGAAAGAGTCCCAACGGGTACTTAGCTTTTAGAAGTCTTAAGTAGTATTCGGTAGTAGTAATCTCTGGATCTGACCGACCGGCACTTGCGAACAGCTTCTGCTGCAAGAAAGACTGGTGGCATCGGCTGATGCCTTTATACCCGAAGACCACCAGAGATGACGTCGGGTGAAGTGCGACATCAGCCGAGGCCGGACCCAGACTTTGGAATCCGGCCGACCGAAGGGCTGCCTGACGACAGGACAACCCAGTTGTTATGACTGCAGATGCATCCAAGAAGGACATCAAGTGTATAAAAATTAACCTGCCAAACAGTGCATGTATGCAACACAAAAGTTGAAACTATAGGCATTTAACAAAAAAGCTGTCACATAACAGGTGGGAATAATAATCCCTCAAGAATATGATTCTTTCTATACTGCCTTTAAACATTAATGGTCTCACATATGAATGCAAAAAAGAAAGAGTAGTGAACTACATTAAAAATGTAGAGTGCAAACAGCTATGCTACAGGAGATGTACTTGGAAAGGACAGAAAATGTGACTTGGATAAAGAAAGATTTTTAGGATGGCTATTCAGCAGAATACCTGGGGAAAGGAAAAGAGAAGTACTTATATTAATTGCAAGACAATCTCCAATAGTGATAGTATGGGATAGAAAAGATAATAATGGTAGATTTTTTAGTGCTAATGGGCTACTGGCAAGGGAGGAGGATTATACTGGTATGTATTTATATTCCACAGAAAACAGCTATAATGGAGCTAAAGAAAATTCTGGAAAAAGTAATCAGCTTTCAGCAAGGAATATTACTTGTAGGCAATGAATTAAATTTGATTTGCAACAGTGAAGATGAGTCTGAGGGGTCCAGAAAGGGAAATATAACAAAGGAGGGTAGATTTTGAAAGAAATTTATGAGAATATTTGGTGTGGAAGACGTGAACTCAGTACTATTAATTTGGAGTGAATTTACATATTCCACAAGATACAAAAACTCGGTTAGGTTAGACAGAATTTACATTTCACAGGAACATGTGCAATTAATTGAAGGCCTTGATACACACCCAAGTATTTCAGACTATGTGCTAATAATAAGTAAAATAAAAACACAGGGTAATTAAAATAAAAATGAGACCCTGGTGTTTTCCCACCTAGTTGTTGAAAAGAGAGAAATTTAAGGAATGGATAGTGGAAATGATTCAGGAGCTATTAGAGAAGATAGAAACTTCTTAAAATGCAGCTAAGGAGTGGGGTAAAATTAAAGTGGAATTTAAAAATGGGGTGAAAATAAAAGAAAGGGAGACATGGTTAAGAAGTAACAAGAATTATTTAGAAGGACTGACAAATATTAAAGTATTACAACATAGGGGAGATCTCACAGAACAAGAGAAGGAGCAACTACAAAATGCTATACAGAAAATAAGGGATTACCTCAATAATATACATGAGTTTAGAAAAGACTGCTGTTAAGCAACTGTTTTTTGAGAATAACTTTATGGCATAAAAACTTTTAACACAACGACTCAGGCAACAAAAAGTAGAAAAGGGCTGTTGCCAAGCCTAGGGTACCTTTAACAAGAAAGATAACAAGGGATCCTGTAGAAGTATTAGAAATATTTTGGAAATTCTATGAAAGTCTGTATAAAGCAGAGAAATATGGAGATCAAGAAAAGGTACAAATGGAAATGTTTATAGGAGAATTAAATGTGCCAAGGCTAGAGGGAGAGGAGGATCAATTACTAACAGGACAGGAGGAGACAGATCTTTAGAAAAAGGTAGGAGCAAACTACATAGGGAAAATGGGAATTGTGGGAACAATACATACAGTGTAGGAATGAGGTTTAAAAGAAGGCAAGAATTAAATGAGATATGTAATATTTGAGTGAAAATGACTGAGTAGATAAGTGAGGTATAATGTTTGCAACTGGGAGTGTGTCAGTATGGTTCGCGATGTAAAACTCGTGCAACTAGGATTGTGTCGGTGTGGTTTGTTTTCATTTATATACATGCATGAGTGCTTACGTCATAAGTGATGGTTTAATAAGGATGTTTCTTGTTTAAAAAAGGGGCAGGAATTGAATAATTTATGTAATGCTGCTTAGGTTATATGATGTATAGCAATATATGTGAAGCATAACGTTTGTTAATTTTAACTTAATACAGTTTGATTAGTTTTACATAAATGTATATGTGCCTGTGTCACAAGTGATAATTCAATACAGGTGTTTAAAAGAAAACAGGATAGAAGGAGATGAGATAAAAATGATGATGTATCACCAATCTACAGGAAAGTCCCCAGGAATAAATGGATTCCTCTGGAAGTTTGGAAGCTAGAAGAGAAAAAAACTGATAAAGATCTGGAAGGTTTTGTTCAACAGTATTTTAAGAGGAGGAGAAGGACCAACATCCTGGAGTTGTTGTAGTAGCTGTAATACCTAAAGAGAGTAAAGATTCATCAGCTCCATCTTCATACAGGCTCATTTCAATACTAAAAGATGATTATAAAGTGTTTACATCTATAATGGCTAAAAGAATGGCAAAAGTGATACCAAAACTGATGGATATGGATCAATGTGGTTTTGTGGAGGAGAGGCAAACATTTGACAACATAAACAGAACAGTGATGATCCATAGGGAAGCAGAATGCAAGAAAATACCATTCTTGCTGGTAGGTCTTGATGCAGAGAAAGCATTTGACAGACTAAGCTGGGATTTTATGAGCACAGCAATGGAAGCATTTGCCTTCCCTGATAACATTATAAGACTGATTAGGAGAATATATAAAGGATCGGAGGCAAAAATTAAAGTGGGTGGGGTCCTCTCTGATAATCTCTACTTGCACATAGGAACCAGGCAGGGGTGTCCTCTCTCTCCCCTTTACTTGCATTATATTTAGAACCACTGACAAAGAAAATAAGGGACTCAGAAATTCAAGGATATAATTGGTATGGTAGTCGAGAAAAGCTGGCTCTATTTGAAGATGACATTATTTTATATCTGACAAAAGCAGAACGGGACATTACAGTACTGTGGAACATACTGAGACAGTTTCAAACCCTTTCAGGATACAAAATTAATAAAGTTAAAACAAAAGCACTAGAGGTAAATTATGTACCCACATACGAGTTAGTTCAGCAATATTCATATTTATGGGGACATGATAAAATGAAGACTTTAGGAGTATGGATTAAAAATAATTCTAGTATGGCAGCTAAGGATTTGTGGGAAGAAACTAAACAAAAGATGATTAAAAAACTGAGAAAAATAGCAGAAGGTCTTCTAAGAACTAAGTCAACACAGGAATGGAGATTCTGCCGATAGGGATGACTACAATTAGGGATACAATGAGGCAAAAGGGGGAGGGGATATACTGGAGAAAACTGACAAAGGAACCAAGGTATTGGGAGCAAACAACTAGAGAGGGAAAGGTAACAGAATGGGATGATGCCAAGAACTTATTTGGACTGCAGGTTAGAGATTGCTTCCATATCAAGGACTGATATCAGAATATGTTTTAAGAGAAATAAATATGGGGTCCTAAATATAAGAACCAAAAAACAAGTAGCCAGCAACATGGGGGCTATGGAATAAAATTTATTGAATCATGGCTTCAAAAAACAGGCCGGTTTCGGCTTGGATTTCACCTAGCCTTCATCAGTGTAATATTATAAGAAACAAATTGAAGTCAATTATACCTTATAATTGATTGAAAACAAAAAGTGATTGGACAGCTCATAAATATTAATATGACATCTCATAAATATTCATTTCTATTCATAGATGTTCATTTAGTCTAGGATAAAAGAGACCACCCAGTTTAACAATCCATTTCTTCTCCTTGATATTTAATTTATTATGCCAACCAGATTTAAGGGAACGATCACTAATAATTTTATCAATGATCAAAAAATGAAATTTGGCTGTGGTGTGTTTAAGTGCGTGTTTGTAAAGTGCATTACTGGTTCTTTTGCATTTAATATCACACAAGTGTTCCGAGACCCTTAACCTAAAGGGTCTGGAAGTTTGACCGACATAAAAAGCATGACAGCTGCAACAGGCCATATAGACAATCAAATCAGAATTGCAATTGGCAAAAAACTCAATATCAAATACAATACTACTATTACTACTAGAAAATTGTTTGGTTCTCAGTACATATTTACAATTGTTACAATGGCCACAAGGCATGCAGCCAACCAGCTTATCACCGGTAATAGTAGTCTGTGCCAACTGTAAATGCATGGAATCAGAATGGTGTTTGTAATGATTAAAGTAAGCTCCCAAATTCTTGCCCTTCCTGAAAGAAAAGGAGCAAGTGGGAGCTATGATGGAAGACAATGTAGGATCCGCTGAAAGAATATTCCAATTGTTTTTGATAATATCAATAAACTTATTAGTGTTTCTTCCATAAGTAGTCGTGAGACGTAAAATGTTAGATTTAGTTACTTGTTTATGTTTGTATTTGAGAAGTTCATCCCTGGGTAAATGTAATGCATAATTCTTGGCAGTAGAGACATATCCTGAGCTGTAACCCCTATTTTTAAACCTATTAGTCAAATCTTGGCTGTATAGACGAAAGGTGTCATAATCAGATCAGTTCCGTCTTACCCTAATAAACTGTGATTTGGGGATGTTTCTGGCTATATGTTTTGGATGAAAGCTGGATGCGTGGAGCAAAGTATTGTATTCAGGAAATTTACGGTATATTTCAGTGTTTAATGTATTGTCAGAATTTCTGGTTATTAGAATATCCAGAAAAGTAATCTGATGTTGATTATAAGTGATGGTGAAATGTAATCCCCATTTGTTGTCATTCAGATATTGAACAAACTCTTGTAAATATTCAATATCTGCTCTCCACACCATCCAGTAATCATCCAAATATCTGCGCCAGATATCAATCTCTGGTAAATACAGATTGCGTGTGGCATCCTAAATGATGTGATCCTCAATGTATGCCATATATAGATCGGCATAAATGGGGGCAAAAGATGCCACCATAGCTGTTCCCTGAATCTGAAGATAACATTGCTTGTCATAAAAAAACACATTTTTTGTAAGCATGTGTTATGTCAAGATTATCAAAAAAGTGTTAAAGCCAGGTTTGTATAAGTTGGATTTATAAAGCCAATACTCAATAGCATCCAAACCTGCCCAATGTGGAATATTCGTATATAATGAGGTCACATCCAAAGTGCATAGCCACCAATCATTCTCAATCTGCATTTCATTGATAATATCCAGAAATTGTGTGGTATCCTGTATTCTAGATCTTACCCAGGGTAGTAAAGGTTTTAAATATTTCATCAGAAATTCAGATAGAGGTTCAGTTAAGGAACCAGTCCCAGCCACAATTGGTCTGCCTGGTGGATGTAAAAGATCCTTGTGGATTTTGGGCAAAAAATATATATATTGCCTAATAGGGTCCTTGATAGTCAAATGTTTTAAAATATCAGATGTAATAATCCCATTTTCCAGTGCTGAACTAAAAAATTTATCAATTTTGTGTTTAAACATGGGTGTGGGATCTATAGGCATTTTAATGTAATATCTGGCATCATCAAGTTGTCTGTGTGCTTCAATATCATAATCTATCCAGTTCATTACAACAACCGCCCCTCCTTTGTCAGCAGTAGTGATAACCAATTCTTTATTGTTCACTAATTCTGCTAGACATAATGATTCCAACTCAAAGATATTATTGAACATTGGTGGGGTAGTATTAGCTGAAAAATGTAAATCTTTTAGGACCCCATGTTGAAATAAGCTCACTGAAGGATGCATAGGTGGAGTAAAACTGGAAGGATGATATCTGAAATTATCAGAGGATTGATACTGTTCATTGTTGTCCTGAAAATATAATCTTAAATTGATTAATCTGCAAAAAGCTATGATGTCCTGTGCAAAGGTATCTTCGGACACAAAAAAAAAAACAGGTATAAAAGACATCCCTTTATTTAACAAAGCAATCTGTTGTTCAGTTAAAGCAGTATTGGAAATGTTACATACATTGTTATATGCAAAATTATTTATTTGTTGGTCAGTAGTTCCATGCGGTTGTGCAGACTTGTGACTTTTTTTGTGTTTCCTACCTCCCCCCTCTTGTATGGCCTAAAGCGGTCCCAAACTTATTGCGCTTGGGAGTTGGGGAATCCGTGGCCTGCTGTGAGTCAATATCTGTGCCTGAAGAAGTGTCAGCATCTGTAGTGTCACTAAAATTCCCATGTCTTTTTAAGATAGATCTAGGATGTTTCCGTTTAGGATTTGGGTTTAAACCCCTATGTCTATCTTCAAATCTATGTTTAGTGTGTCTAAACGGTTGTCCACGTTCATAATCTGTTTGATCCCTAGAAAATTTTTTAAGCTTCCTTTCCTTCAATTGTGTTTCATAACTGAGCAAATTAGAACTCAGTTTTGACAAAAGACCCGGAAAAAAAGTTTCATCCCGGTATTGATTACATTCCTCTATAAGTTTGCTGACCTTAAGTGTATATTGGTCAGTAATCCTAATGTAATAATTAGACAAAGCCTCCACAAATCTAGTGGAACATTCTTGCTGTATAGATGTCCACTCATTGGTCAACATATCATCAGGCTCTGCTACCAGAGGTTGGATTTTCACCCTTAAGCCCATTGGAGTTATACCCTTTATTAAATAAGCCTTTAGCAATTTGAGATGCCATACATTTGATCTCAATGCTTTCATCTGTTTATTCAAATCAAAAAATAATTTCTCACAATTATGTTCAGAATTACCTATAGTGTTATGTTCCAAATCCTTTGGTTGTTCACCAATACCAAAAGCCACAAGATCATCCCTGTCTGAGGAAAGATCAATAAAAATCTTGTTTAGATCCATATTCAAGTTGGAATGTAAATATACCAAAAACAATGATTGTCACAACACCACGTCCTAGTATATCACAGAAAAGAGCAAAAACTGGACAATAATGGACTACAATAAAGATTAATAGGTGATATTAAAAAATAATGGGGACCACTCCCAGAACCAAAACTAGGACAATAATGGTAGTTGTGAAGCACTAAGATAATTCCAAAAAAAACAACCAACCCTGGTATGTTCAAAAATTCAAAAATAGTGGTATGATGAAAATAACATCACCATTAGAAAAAAGATATCAGCATGATCCAAACGTAGGCATCATAAAACTAGTATAAATGTAGTTAAACAAATGGTTTAATAAACCCATATATATAGCTTTGTATAGGTTCAAGGGGGAAGGGTGAAAAACCCAAATATACACAAGGAAGCTGATACAAGACAAGGAAGTCTAAATATAAAAAATGTCATGAAGCACAAATCAAAGAATTGCTGCTTGTTATGCAAAATATGAAGCCAATATATGTAAATGTTTGAACTAATAAATCCAAACAAAATGAAGTTAGAACCATCAAAAATGGTTCCTAATAAGTCATAGCACAAATAGTAAACCTACAAACTAAAGTTGGAAATAGGGACCAATCATCCCTGATGTTGCAAATAAACCCCTGATATACAATGAAAAGTGAGTGAGGGTCAAAATAGTGAATGACCACAAAAAGATGATCAATTAGAACTAAAAAGTTCTTAAATCCGATGCTGACCAATACTAGATAATAATACAAGTACAGAATTATTGCCAAAGTGTCCAAAGTCTAAGCAATATTGATAGAACGTTCAACATATAAGCAATGTATTAAATGCAAATGCAGATAAATAGCTTTCTTACAGTATATATAAAAAAAATATAGCTATACTGTTCAAGATAAACAATAAACAATTCCTAAACAAGTCCTGAAAGGATAACTGCAAAAATAAATAAGATTATAAAGAGTCCAAGTAAAGTCCAATTGAAGAATAAGTCGCCATAATCACAAAATGTTTGATAATGAATAGATCAATAAAGCGCACTGTCCTAATACTGATGATGTATATCCATAAAAACGATATTGCTAGACCCACAAGAACAAAAATGTCACAGGCAATGTCCAAATTGTGTAGTAAATTCTGCCAGAAAATCGAAAAAATGCCCCAGTCAGAACACATCAAAATCCACAGTTCTTGCAATTGTATCCACTGTTCAATTTTGAAAAGACGCCACAGGCCCGATAATCATCTGTATCTTTTGCATCAACTACAATGAACCCTCCGTTGATGCAAAAGTAGTTGTTGGTATAAATTCACATAAAAAATATGTAAAAAATGCTGTTTACCAAATAATGTCACTCCCAGTTGAACACACAAGTTGAAAACACATCAGTATGCTGAACGCCAATATCACGAAACACATCCGCGATGAAAAAAATGGATGTTAAAGTGAATATGGAATAAAAGAAAAAGGATGACCCAAAGTAAGGTCAAAATAATAATTTACCAGCAAGCGATTCCTGGACATCCATGAAAGGAATATAATCCTGGGTTCATCTAATAAAAATGAGCTCGTAAATCACTACATCCAGAACAAATATGTCTTCACAGCACGCCACGGACCTCCAGCAGGAAACCAAAATGAAGCGCAACCAAAAACAATTCCCCTGCACGGAGAGAGTTGCACAGCAGATGAAAACTGAACCAAAAAACAAGTAGCCAGCAACACGGGGCTGTGGAATAAAATTTATTGAATCATGGCTTCAAAAAACAGACCGGTTTCGGCTTGGATTTCACCTAGCCTTCATCAGTGTAATATTATAAGAAACAAATTGAAGTCAATTATACCTTATAATTGATTGAAAACAAAAAGTGATTGGACAGCTCATAAATATTAATATGACATCTCATAAATATTCATTTCTATTCATAGATGTTCATTTAGTCCAGGATAAAAAAGACTACCCAGTTTAACAATCCATTTCTTCTTCTTGATATTTAATTTATTATGCCAACCAGATTTAAGGGAACAATCACCAATAATTTTATCAATGATCAAAAAATGAAATTTGGCTGTGTTGTGTTTAAGTGTGTGTTTGTAAAGTGCATTACTGGTTCTTTTGCATTTAATATCACTCAAGTGTTCCGAGTTCAAATACTATACTCCAACAAACAGGATATTCATTTAATACACAAAAATATCAACAACATAATCCAATAAAATACTTTTAAATTTCCTGAATACAATACTTCATTCATATAGCCCTTAAAGTCCCAAAACATCCCCATTTGAGGTCCAGCTTTCATTCTATTTATTACAGCTAAACATATGTCTCTAACATTCTACAATCAATTTATATTTGAAAAGGGTGAACTAACAGGATGCAAACATTACACTAAGTCTAATGCCTCACATTTGCAGAATTATGGTTATTACACAGAAGCCACAATAAATGCACTAAATATAAAATCATTTAAAATTGGAATATTCTTGAAATTCAATCATATGGAAGAAACACTAACTAGTTTATTGATATTATCCTTTTCTTTGACTTATTCTGCAAAATGGATTAAGCTTACTCAATCTACAAACACAATCCATCTTTCTTCATTGAGGCTTTGGCACAGATTTTCACTATTACATTTTGGCTGCCATCTCATTGGCTGCATGCCATTTGGCCATGGACTTTAATTACCGCAACTATTGACTATGTAGCCATTCTAGGCCTTGTAAGTAGTATTGTACAATGTGTGAAGTTTAATATCTTGCCAATTCTGATTTGATTGTCTATATGGCCTGTTGCAGCTGTCACCAAACATATGTCTAGTAGTAATAGTAGTATTGCTCCTTTTGACATGCCGGTGCACAATTTCATACTAAATGCAAGTTTAGCCCGTGCACTTTACACTTACACTTAAACACAAAAAAAACAAGACAATTTCATTTTTTATTTTTTGAACAAAACACTTACAAACACCCTTAAAAACTTTTGGCATAATAAATTTCATATAAAGGATTTGATAAACACTTGGTAAAATCATTTGTTAAAATTTATTTGGCAAAATTATTTATTAATAAATAGACATGAATATTTATTTAATGTCAAGACAATATTTATGAGACTAAATAGACTAAATGAACATATGGTGAATTATATTAATATTTAAATAATGCTGTCCAATCAATTAATTCCTTAATGTTCATATCAATATTAACTAATTGACTTCAATTTTTTTCTAATATATTATTAATAAGAAATTACATAGGAAATTTGTTTTGGAAAGCTACTTGTTTTTTTTCTAGGATATAATATTTATTTATCTTATTTTATGTTGCCATAATTCTGACCCCATCTCTCCATATTGTTGCGGTCTATATTTATTTCTCTTAAATTTTTCTTGGCATTCATTCATTTATCCCTCTTTTCTCTCTCTGCAATCCAGTCCCAAAGTTTTGGTTCCTTTCATTCTGTTATCTTTCCCTCCTTAGTTGTTTGTCTCATTGTGCTTATCCCTATCCAGTTTTCTCATATTATCCCTCCCTCCCCTCATGTGTTTACTTAAGTCTCCCTTGCCTGTCTGCATCCTCCATCTAGAATTTCATCCATTGTTTTGTTGGAGTTTCTTCCCACTTCTCTTATTTTTTCTTTCTTTTTTTATTTTTAGTTTATACTCCTTTTCCTCTTTTATCTGCTGCCGCCCCATACTTAATTATATTGCTGAACTAACTTCATTATTATGTGGGTATCTAATCCCCATAAATATGAATATTTTAACTTTATTAATTTTGTATCCTGATCTGGTTTTTCTAGTGCTTTTTATTTTCCTTTTGTACTGTTTGATCCTCCACTTTTTTGTGTGATGTGAATGTAGTCTCATCTTGTAAGTTTTGTCCAGCTCTTTAAATGTCAGTATATAAAATAATGTCATCTTCAAATAGAGCCAGCTTTTTTTGACATCAGTTGTTTATAATATATTGTTGAAGTAAAGAGAGGACACCTCTTGTCAGTGGTTCTAAATATAATGCATATAAAGGGAGAGAGGACACCACAGAGATTTTTGCCCCCGCCTAATTTATAGATCTTTAATTCCTACCCACTTTAATTATTCTCTTAGTAATTTCTCCTAATAATGTTATCAATAAAATCCTTACTTAGTCTGTCAAATGCAGCTGCTTCTGTTACAAAGCTTTCTGCTTCCTCTGGTATTCATGTTGCTGGCAGCTACTTGTTTCATGTTGGTTTTGTTTGTTTCTGGTTTAGTTTTCATCTGTGTTTTCTCTGTTTTTGAAGGGGGAAAATTTTTTGTGTCCCAATTTTTGGTTGTCTAGTACAGAAGACCAGCACTAGTAGAGTTTAGTAGAGAAATCTAGAAAAAATGAATAAAAAAGCAGAAAATATAAAATATTGCATGATAAAGTATTGATAACCATAGTTTTAGAATGTAGAATTATGTTAGTGTAGCCAGTTGTATAGTCATCACGCATCCTGCGCACTCCTGTGGTCCAGCAGTCCCCCAATTCCTCCCCAATTCCCCAATTCAAAGTCTTGGTCGGCTGCTTCTTCCCTGGCTTTCCCCTAGAGTCAGGCAGAGGGTATATCAGATTTATTCAGTTTTTTCAGTTTTTCAGTTTTTCTTCTTGCAGATGTCAGGTGGGGCCCCTAATAGGTATATATATATATATATATATATATATATATATATATATACACAAAAACACAACCATAGATATATAAAAAAAAAAAAAAACAAAACCCTTGGCACAAGCAAATACACCACAGAGGTAGTATAGAATAGAGTGGTAGAGATAAGTTCAGCTAGTTCAGAGGGGATGGAAGGAGGGTAACCTGGACTACAGCAGGGTATACACTTGAACATCTACATTTATGGTAGGTACAAAACTGTACTATGTTCATCGTGTTACCCTGCTGCAGTCATCACACTTGGGTAGAATCCCAAAGCTAAGGATGGGAGGTGGAGTCAAACAGGGTTAGAGGAGGCTAGAAGGCCCTGCAAAACTGCAGTGGCGAAGCCAGCTCTAGTCTTAGAGTAAAGTGGTAAGTGGTAATGTTTCGTGAAGGTGTGTACTGAACTCCAAGTTGCAGCTTCCAGAATATCCTTGGTTGGCACCCCCCTGAGGAAGGCTGTAGATGTAGCTGCTGCCCTGGTAGAGTGGGGCCTTATGGTAGCAGGAACTGGTTTTCCATGGTGGGTGTAGCAAAAAATGTATGCAATGACCTATCCATTTGGAAATGGTCTGTTTTGAGATAGCCTTTCCTTGTGATGCTGTAACATAGGATGCAAAAAGCTGGTCAGATTTTCTGAAAACCTTAATTTTATCCAAGTAGTACCGTAGCTGCCTGTGAATGTCCAAGGAATGCAGGAGTCTTTCTCCTTTGTTCTGTGGATTTGGAAAGAAGGTGGGTAAATGGATGGTTTGATTTAGAGCCACACTGGATACCACCTTACACATAAAGGAGGGGTTAGTTCGTAGGGAAACTCTGTCATGATGAGGAAAGGCTCTACTGCCATTAGTGCCTGAAGCTCTGAAACTCTTCTAGCTGAAGTAATTGCTAACAGCAGGGCAGTCTTCCATGATATAAACTTTAATTCAGCTGAGAAAGCTGGCTCAAAAGGAGGTAGCGTGAGTTTTTCCAGAACAAAGTTGAGGTCCCAAGTAGGTGTTGGTGCTCTCCTGGGAGGCCTAATGTTTTTGGCCCCTCTAAGAAACTGCCTTAGGAGTGGATGTGAAAATAAGGGAGGATCCGTGTTGTAGTGAGCAGAAATAGCTGAGGCGTGGATTTTAATAGATGAAAAAGAAAGCCCTTTGTGTAACATCTCAGTTAGATATTGCAGAATCTGAGGTATGTCAGGCTGAAGGGTATTTTGGCCTTTAGCTTGGTTCCAGGCGCAAAACCTTTTCCATTTGTCTGAGTAGGCTTTCCTGGTGCTGGGCCTCCTGGCCTCCAGAATAACATCCATAACAGCTTGTGAGAGAGGAGTTGGGCTGGTTGCTTAAGTGATTTGCCATGCAGCCAAGTTTAAGATTTTGAGCTGGCTGTGTAGAATCTGATTAACTTGCTGTGTGAGCAGGTGGGTAATTTGTGGTAGAATCCATGGTAGGCCCTGGGCCATATTCCTTAATAGTGGGTACCAGTGCTGGCGTGGCCAGTCTGGGGCAATGAGTATCATTCAGGATCTCTCCATCCTGACTTTCAGTAGCACCTTTGTGAGAAGGGGTAATGGAGGAAAGGCATATACTGTTAGCATTTTCCAACTGAATGAGAGTGTGTCCACTTTCCAAGCTTGATGGTGAAAAGTCCTTGTGCAAAATTTTGTTAGCTGATAGTTTTGAGGGCTGGCAAACAGGTCTATGTCTGGGAGCCCCAGTTTTTGAGCTATCATTGCGAATACTTGTGGATCCAGTTTCCACTCGTGGGGATCCATGATGTTTCTGCTTAGGTCGTCTGCCAATGTGTTCTTTTTTCCTGGCAGGAATTGAGCTTGTAATTGAACTTGGTAAGCCAGTGCGGTGTTCCACAAAGTCACTGCCTGCCTGCATAGAGGGTAGGAGTGTGTACCCCCTTGTTTGTTTATGTACCACATTACTGTGGTGTTGTCTGTCCTTATGATAAGCTGTTCTTATGATAAGCTGTCCTGGATGTAAGAGGTCCTTGAAGGTTGTCAGAGCATTTTGTACAGCTAGCATTTCTTTTTGATTGATGTGCATATTCCTTTGATCTGCTGTCCATATGCCTTGAACGCACTGTCCTGCCATGTGTGCTCCCCAGGCATAGTCCGATGCATCTGTTGTCATAGTTTGCCTGGCTGGGGGTAGGGTGAAAGGCTGACCCGTGTTGAGGTGACATGCCTGTGACCACCACAGAAACTCCAGTTGAAGGCAGGGAATGAGAGTTATCATTGTTTCCAAGCTGTGGCTGTGTTGAGTCCATACGCCTTTTAGGTACCATTGTAATTTCCTCATATGCAGTTTTGCAAATGGTATTAGTAGTATGCAAGATGCCATGAAGCCCAAGGCCTGCAGAATTTTTCTTGCAGGGAGTTGGGTCTTTGTTGCCATTGTTCTGAAGTATTGAGTTAATTGTAGTTGTTTGTTTGGCGTCATATAAGCCATCTGGGCTGTTGTATTCAAGCTGGCACAAGGAATGTCACATTTTGTGAGGGAACTAGTTTTGATTTCTTTTCATTTACTGTGTACCCTAGGCAACTTAGAAGATGTTTTACAAAAGCCAGGTGTTGTAAGAGAATGTCCTTGCTTTCTGCTTAGATGAGACAGTCGTCCATGTATGGGTATATCTGAATTCCTCTTTGTCTGCAATATGCAATTACTGGTGCCAGGCATTTTGTGAAGACCCTGGGCGCAGTAGATAAGCCAAAGGGCAGTGCAGAGAATTGGTAATGGGTTGAACCTGCAATGAAATGGAGGTATCTTCTGCAATTTTGTCGGATAGGGACATGCAGGTATGCCTCCTTGAGGTCCAACGTTACTAGCCAAGCTTTCTTGCCCAACATGGGAAGAAGCTGCTGTAGTATAGCATCTTGGATTTGGGTACTTGCAAGAAGGTGTTTAAAACTGAAAGGTCCAGAATGGGTCTCCAAGCATTGTCCTTTTTGGGGACTAGAAAGAGCCTTGAGTAAAATCCTTGGCCTTGCTCCTGTGTAGGTACCAGTTGAATGGCTCTCATGTCCATGAGAGCTGTAATTTGGTTTTGTGCCTCTGCCCATTGATTTTGTGGCAGGTTTGTCATTCCTTTTATCCTTCGCAAGGTGTGGAAATGGAATTTGTATCCGTGTGAGATAATGTCTAGGACCCATTTGTCCTTTGTGACGATGCGCCAGTTGTCTGCAAAAAGTGCTAATTTTCCTCCCAAGGGAGCTGCCAAGAGAGTTTTGCTTGGCAGTTTGAGGTTTAAGTCATTGTGTTTGCCTTCTAGTAATTTGGGACCTGTCTTCTCCTCCCTTCTGTGTTGCAGTGCCCCATTGGCGAGGTTTGTCAGTAATTTGTGCTTGTCCTCTGCCCCTTGGGCGCCTGTACTTACCCCTCTGTGGTCTGTCAGAAGCTGGAAAGGACCAATTTTTTGTTGGCCAATTTCTGCTGAAGCATGGGGGCTGTACCTGTAAGAAATCTTTGACCGTCTGCATAGATTTTGCCTTATCCTCCATTTTCTTTAAAACCTCCTCTGCTTTAACCCCAAATAAGACATCCTGCTGTAAGGGTGCATCCAGTAACTTTGCTTTAACATGATCAGGCAGAGATTGTTCCTTTAACCAAGCATGCCTACGTATAACAGACCCAGTAACAGCTGCTCTAGAGGAAGCTTCCAAGGCATCAAAACCACATTGTAAAGTATGTCTGCCCACCTGTTCAGCTGCATGCAACAGATCTTTCATTTCCTTGAATTCAGACTGTTGAGGGTGCGTGCCCATCTTTTATTTTATTTGAGACATTAGGAATTGCTGGTATTTAAGCATGTGGAATTGACAATTTACTGCTCTCATAGCTAGAGTAGCTGAGGTGTAAACCTTCTTCCCCCACCTATCTAGTGCTCTGGAGTCCCTTTCTGAGGGTACAGGATTTTTAGCCATAGAAGCCTTAGCCCCTTTGGGACCCTGGGAGATTGTCTCCGGATCAGCAACAGGGCTTTTGTAAAGGAATTTGTGTGAGTCAGGCACTCTATAGTATCTATCTGGTTTGGCTGGAGCAGGAGGCAGAGAATCTGGATTTAGACTAGATTCTAAGAAAACATCATCCACAATGTCCAAAACTGGGGGGACAGCAAGTGGTCTGTGCTGGGGGAGTAAAAGAAACTCTCGGAGCCTTTTCTTTGAGTCGGAGTAGTCCTGACCTTCCCAGTGGAAATGTTCCCTCATGGTATGTAAGGTTTCCCCAAAGGAATAATCTTCAGGGGAGAAGCTGAGGGAATGGAGTCTTCAGCATCAGAATCTTCATAAGGGGGAAAGGAGTAATCCTGTACCTCAGAGTAGCCTGAGGAAACAGACATTTGATCAGAGGAGGCATAATCCTCCTCTTGTCTAGGCCTTTTGTCAGGGGCGGGGGGGGGGTTGAGAACCCCTGATCAAAGAAATCAAATCTTCAGCCATTTTAAGCATCTGTTTCTTAGGCATAGGGCCTTGACCTGGAGACTGAAGTGTAGGCTTTTTTGGTTTTAGAGGAGTCTTAAGCTTAGCATAAGATTTTATGGTGAGAGTAGTCGGTCTGAAGACACCTTCAGAAACCGAAGGTGTTTCTACAGCACCGGCTTCCTCTACTGCAATGTCGTCGGTAGGGCCTAAAGAAAATGGCTGCGTCGGCCTAGAACTCTCTGTTGGGGGATCCGAAGTGGTCTGTGGATCCCATTCAGCGGTAGCCAGGGGCTGCGTAGGCGCCTCACTGAAAACCGGAAAACCGGTGACCGGCACAGCCGAGGCCTCGGAGTCTGGCTTGGATCTAGGCTGCCTGTCTTTATCCTTGCGTTTTTTATGCACGCCGGTAGTCAGTTGCTCCGACGGCATAGTGTAATTAAATTTTTTACCGAAGTAGTGTCGTGTGAAATCAAAGCGTCGCTTTATAGTTCGCTTATTGAACCTAGCACAAAACCGACAACCAGTGACATCGTGGTCTGGGCTAGACAAGGTATACAAAAAGAATGAAAGTCCTTATGAAGTATTTGCTTCCCACAAGAAATGCAATTATTAACTTTTTCTGACATCGGACTGAGGCAAGAAAAGGTTCCCCAACAGGGTACTTAGCTTTGAAGACTTCGGACTGAAACTCGATTCGAAAATCTCAGGTGTCGGCCGACCGGCACTTTCTGCTTCGGGCACCACGCGGCAAGAAAGACTGAAGAAAATGGCGTTGGATGCCTCTGATATACCCCTGGCGCTCTGTCAGGGAAGAAGCGACAGCAACCGACGCCGGACCAAGACTTTGGAATTCGGGCCGACTGCGGGACCGCCTGACGGCAGGATAACCCCAAGTGTGATGACTGCAGCAGGGTAACACGATGAACATCTATAAGAATCACAAGAGGTTAGGAAGGATTAGGAAGAGAGACTGAATAAGCAATTCACAACGAAACAATGAAGTGATATATGTAGGTCTTCCAAATATACAACAAAATCTAGAAGATTTAGGATTTTTGCCTGGAAGTGTTAACATATTTTTACATTCCAAGCAGACTTCAAAGAATTTTTCCTCAGGTAGACAGCAAACATTGGAGGTGTGATGGGGAAGAAACAGGGAAATTGGGAACATATTTTCTTGGAGTGTAATGAGTTGGCAGACTTTAAAGATGCCCTGCAAACTGCTCTGTTAGAGATGCTGGGTGAGCAAATTGGCGTAATTAGGGAAAATGTTTTTTTGAGCTATTATACAGAATTGGAATTGCCTAGACATAGTAAGGCCTTGTTGAGTCTAATTATGATGGCTGCCAAAAGTCAAAAAAGCAATTGCTAGAAAATGGAAATCAAAGTCTAAACCAACTTTACTAGAAGTGGCGAAGATTGTCACAGATATAAAATAACTGGAACTGGAATCTTTAGAAAAGGGTAGAAGCAAATTACATAGGGAAATGTGGAATCAGTACATGCAGGGGAGGAACGAGGATTAAAAGAAGGTAGGATTTGAATGAGCTATGTAATGGCTGACTACCAATGACTAGATATGTTAAAAGTAATGTAAAATGTTTGCAGCTACAATGGTGTCGGCACGGTTTGGAATGTACAATGCTTGCAACTGAAATTGTGTCACTATGGTTTATTGTCATTTATATAAATGTAACATGGCCTATATCACACATGATAATTTAATAAAGATGTTTCTTATTTAAAAAAATGAATATCTATCAAATGAACTACAAATCTTTTGTAGCTCGTGTAAACCAGTCTGACCATTTCACCTTCAGGACAGAGTCCCCAGCTACTACTCTTGGGCAGATTCAAGACAGAATAGCACAAAAAATCATGGCTCCAAAGGTCAACCTGGACCTCAAAGTCACATCTAGCTTCTACTGTCCTGCAAAACTGTGCAGTGAAGCCCACTTCACAGCTGCACATATACAATCAAGGAATTTTATAAAACAAACAAAAGGCTAAGAAAGTACATACCACTCCCATGGAATGAGCTTTTATAATCAAAGAATTTTATAAAACAAACAAAAGGCTAAGAAAGTAGATACCACTCCCATGGAATGAGCTTTTTGTTCTTTGCTTTGCCTCGAAGAGTGTAACTGCATTATGTATACGAAAAGGTAATGCAGTCTAAGAGATACCTTACCTGGACAGAGCAACCTTAGAAACATTTTGGTCAGCATTATGAAATGCAACGTACTCAGAGTCGTTTGTCCTTTTTGAACTCTAGTTTTATCAAGATAAAATCTAAGCTGTCTATAAAAATCAAGACAATGTAGTCTGCTTTCCACTTTATTAGAAAGCTGGAGGAATAAAACTGGTAGCATGACTGACACTTAGATCTGTTGTCACCTTTACCATAAAAACTAGACTGGTACACAGGCACACCTTGTCTTTATGAAGAACAGAGGGGGTATTTAATGACAAAGCTTATAGTTATAAAACACCAATCTACATGTTAGTCACACTAGTGATAAACAGTAAACCAAAAACAAAGCATCCATGCCAGTAAAACGCACCCTAAGATGCAGGAAATACTAACCTGATGCACCTGCAATGCTCACAAAGCCACTATAATGGTATTTTTCTGCCTACTTTACAGTAGTCCATCATTTTCCACTCAGTCCAATACCAACATAGATGCCAGTGTATTTACTTAACATTTTCATTTTCATGGCACAAATTTGAAAAAAAGATAAACCACTGTATTCGGCCTAAGGAAATGTCCTTACTAAAATTCAGTAATAAATCTCATCCACCTCACTCATGTTCCTATTATGAATTTTTTTTCTAGTACATTGCCTTTGTCCTACCACTGAAAACATTACATTCTTATTCTTCTCTCAGCATTCTCTTTCAACAGACTGGATAAGAACAGGGGGACAGACATCTTTCTGAAGCAAAGATCAGGGTGTAACAAGGGCTTTAAATCCCAGGCAAATATGATTATGACCAGATAGCGGTTCATGTGAGGTGAATGACCTTAGAAGCCGTACCCAAAGGGACATGCAGAAGGATTTGATTGAGCTTGCTATGCACGTGTTTGAGGCAGGAAAGACACTGGACTTCAGTGGCATTTTTCCATCACCCAGAATGATGCCGAAATTTCAAAGACAAGATAGTGAGTCAGACTTCTCAACATGCAGGGGGAGTTTAATGCAGAGGTTTAGGAAACACTGTGATAAAAGCCTAACCCTCCATCATGTTTTATTTATTGTTTGGTGAAGATTTAGGTCCCTGGTTCTAGTACTGGTGGAGATAATGGACTTGCAGAGAAACAGGAAGTCCAGGACAAATGGTCTCTAACAGCATAAGGCAGACAAATCTTCCCTCAAAATACTAAGACACCGAACAGTAGTTCAGGGACTTTACCATTTACACAAGGAGTTTTTGTTTAAGTCTAGTAATTTTGGAGCATTTCTTACATTTGAGGTAGAAGGGTACCAGTTTATTGAAGGGTAGTTAAAGTCATCCAAAATAAGGGCAAACTAAGGGAGGTTTTGCAAAAAGAGAGAGAGAGATATCATTTAGGACACTAAGTAATCTTACATGGTCATCGGGATGCAAAAAAGGTGTTCTGTAACAAGCTATTAGCTGACAATTAATCCTACCTAGAGTGATCTATATTTCAAAGAGTTTGGTTTGTGAGACCCTAGGGATCTTCCTGGAGGTGATATGTTCACTGTCAAATATAGAGACTCCACTACAGTTGGGACTGAAGGCATGAAAACAGCAAAACCCTTGTAAAGAGTGCACACTTCTTCACATTTAAACAAAGCTTCAACTACAGTAAAATTGACTAAGTGATTGTTAAATTGTTTTTCAGACACTGTATAAACTTGTGATGATTGTACCAGATAATTCATGGCTTGTTGTTGCTTTAACCTATACCAAGACTGTTACATTATCCCACTAATAACTTGTACTCTCTTTACAAACATTTTTTGCTTATAATGTATCTTAAGCTTGTTTTTTTTAACTATTGTATGTAGTAATCTTCTCATACTTGGAGCTTTTCTCCCCAGGCCTCTACTGAAAATGGATATGTATCCAGCTAGACTAGCCTGGTCAACAAATATAAAATAAATAAAATAAAAATAAACTAAGCAGACATGGATGTTTTTCAAATGCAAGAGTGCCTCAGCATCATACAATATATTGTTTAGAATTCATCATCAAGGACAGCAACCTTAATACAATCCAGTTTTAGGACTGATATGTCAGTCCTGTTAAAATGTCCAACAAATGAACTCTGCCTAAAAATGCACCGGGGGGGGGGCAGCACAGGCTTTATTTAACTAGTATGCAAAAGCTCTGAAACGAGGTGTAGGCCATCTATGGCAAAGCAAGTTGGACTGTCAAGCATCTTATCCTATGCTGGCGCAAACTGAATCTCAAACCTAAAAAAACAAACCAGGATCACAGCATGACTACTCTTTATTTACCACAATATTTAGCACTTTTGTCCCCAATATCCTAGGACTTTCATAAAGTCCCAGGATACAATATACAAAAGTGCTAAATATTGTGATGAATCAACAGTAGTCAAGCTGTGATCCCTTTTTTTTTTTTTTTTAAGTTTGAGATTCATTCAGTCTGATACTTTACATACCCCCCTTGAAAAGACCAGCTATTTAACCAATTACTGGAGCCAATTAACAATTAATACTTTTTGCTCAAACAAACACTACTGCGGGAAGATGCAACACAAATGGTCTCATCATCTTTCTCTCTTTCAGTCACACATCTGGGGAGCTTCTGCACCCCCTTCTTACAAAAATAAAAGTTATGTTCTTACCATAACGTTCCATGTTTGTTGTCTTCTTCTCGCCTTCTTCTTGCTGGATGGGTTCGGAGCCGACCTCGGCTCCGACTCGGCCACTCTAAAAGCTCGAGAGTTGGTTCCACCGGCTCGAGGCTCCCCTTATATCCCATAATGCTAGGCGAGAGTTACCTCAGATCTCGTTTGTAAGCTAATCCCAGCTTATAAAAATAACAGACTAACTGTAAAAAGGAGTCCACCTCTAACAACAGGAAGAAAGAAGGGTGACCTACATCCTGAACCAAGAAATATGCATAATAGCATATGTCTAAGAAAGAGGTGGTAGAAAGAGAGGTCACAATCACAACTCCTCTAGGTCTGTCCAGGCCAGGGGGAAGGAGGGTGGGACGCAAGAAGAAGGCGAGAAGAAGACAACTAACATGGAACGTTATGGTAAGAACATAACTTCTATATGTTAAGTTGTCTATCTCGCCTTCATTCTTGCTGGATGGGACCGCGTCCCTAGCACCTTGTCCCGGGTGGCCTAACGGAACAGACTCCTGACAACAGTGGAACCAAAGTTAGCTCTATGCCTAGAAGCTAAATCCAACTTATAATGAGAAATGAAAGTGTGAGGAGTAGCCCAAGTAGCCGCTGCACAAATGGTGTCAATAGGCAGTCTGTCTTGGAAAGCTAAAGAAGTAGCCAAAGCTCTGGTGGAATGAGCCTTAGGTTTATCAGGCAGCTTTTGATGTCTAATCTCATATACAAGGGAAATCAATGATGTTAGCCATCTGGATAATGATACCTTTGAAACTGAAAGTCCCTTTCTGCTCTCCGCATAGGAGACAAACAGCTGATCAGATTTTCTGAACTGTTAGTTCTATCCAAGTAGTACCTTAATTGACGGTGAACATCCAGGCAGTGTAATTTTTGTTCAGACCTATTGGAGTATTCTGGAAAAAAGACTGGTAGATCAATGGATTGATTCAGATTTGATGTCGAGACTACTTTAGGCAAAAAGGACGGGTTAGTTCGTAAGGATACTCTGTCCTTATGAAACAAAAGATAAGGAGGACGACAGCTGAGTGCTTGAAGCTCTGAAACTCTTCTAGCTGATGTAATAGCTACCAGAAAAAGAGTTTTCCATGATAACAATTTTAAAGAACAGGAAGCTGCAGGTTCGAAAGGTGGAAGAATCAAAGAAGCAAGAACTAAATTTAGGTCCCAAGGAGAAGGAGGATTTCTTATAGGAGGTCTGAGAAGAAAAATCCTTTCAAAAAGGCTTTGCAGAGTTTGTGGGACATTAGGGCAGATTCAGAAATACCCACATGAAAGTTAGAAATAGCTGCCAATTGAACTTTAAGTGTAGAGGGAGATGAACCTGCATGGAAGAGTTCAGCTAGAAAATCAAGGACTAGTTGGATGGAAGCGGTGAAAGGATCTATGTCCTTTCCTTGTGCCCAATATGAGAATCGTTTCCACTTACTCAAATAAATCTTTCGAGTGGAAGATTTATGGGAAGCTATCAATATATCTCTAACAGAGTGAGATAACTGAGGAAGCCTGGCTAAGGTTGGAACTGGAGGAACCAAGCAGTGAGGTTCAGAGAGGGGAGGGAGCGATGAAACTGACCCGACTGATGGATCAAAAGATCTGGAACTAGGTCCAGATTCCACGGTCGCTCCAATAGAAAACGATGTAGAAAGGGGAACCACACTTGTCGAGGCCAGTAAGGAGCAATGAGGATCAATGAGGCCTTCTGAGCGATAGCTTTCTGTATTACTTGAGAGATCAGTGGGAAAGGAGGAAATGCATACAGAAGTCCCCGGGGCCAAACTTGGACTAGAGCGTCTCTGCTGGGTTGGCCTGGTAAAGGGAATAGAGTGAAATATTCTCTGCACTTGCTGTTTTGGGGAGTAGCAAAAAGATCGCAGCAAGGCTGACCCCACTTGAGAAAAATTTCTCTCACTACAGAGTCTTTCAGAGACCACTCGTGAGGCATGAGAATAGCTCTGCTCAACTTGTCCGCAATATGATTGGACTTCCCGGGGATGTGCGTTGCTATCAGAAAAAGCTGAGAAGAAATCGCCCATTGCCACAGTCTGACTGCTTCTCGACACAGGGGATATGATCTGGTTCCGCCTTGTTTGTTGATGTACCACACTACAGACATATTGTCTGTCTGGATTGCAATTGTTCCCAAGGGAAGAGAGTCTTGAAGGGCTTGCAACGCTAAAAGCACTGCTCTCATCTCCAGAACATTTATGTGCAAGTGGCATTCGTTTGGTTGCCATGTGCCCTGGACTGTCCTGCCCTGATAATGCCCCCCCCACCCGATCAGGGAGGCATCCGTTGTCAGTGTAGCAACCGGAGGAGGTGGAACAAAAGGTCTTCCCGACAAGAGCTGGGGGGAAGACATCCACCACATGAGATGCTTTTTGCACGCTTGCGTGATCACAATGGTGTGAGACATTGGTAGTTCCTGGTATGACCATTGAGTAAAAAGCATCCACTGAAGGATCCGCATGTGGTATCTGGCTAATGGAAGTAGAGGTATGGCCGCTGCCATAATTCCCAACACCTTTAGAACTAACCTGGCTTTGACTCTGTTGTTGTTGAGAAGGAGTGATACCAATTTGTGAATGTCTGATATTCTCTGATGTGTTAGCCTTGCAGACATGTTTATCGTATCTAGATTTGCGCCTATGTAGGTAATAGTACGACAAGGCGACAAAACAGACTTTTCGCAATTTATTGAAATACCCAGCTTTTGACAAACGCGAAAAGTGTAATCTCTGGCCATCAGAAGGAGATGCTTGGTGGGAGCTGTGAGGAGCCAGTCGTCCAAATATGGAAACACCTGGAATCCTTGTCGTCTCAGGTGAGAAGCTACCACTGCCATGCATTTGGTAAACACCGGGGCAGTGGTGAGACCAAAGGGCAGGGCCCTGAACTGAAAATGACTGGTTCCCAGCCTGAAGCGGAGGAATCTTCTGGAGCGTCTGTTCATCTTTATGTGATAGTACGCATCCCGAAGGTCTATAGAGCACATCCAGTTTCCTTTGCCCAAAAGGGGAAGGATGGATTGCAGCGTGACCATCCGAAATCTTGTTTTCTTGACTGATTTGTTCAAGACACTGAGATCCAAAATTGGTCTCCAGTCCCCTGTTTTCTTTGGAACTAAAAAGAACCTTGAGTAGATTCCGGATCCTTGTTGGTCTGCTGGAACTGGCTGAATTGCTCTTTTTGCAAGCAGTTTTGAAATTTCCAAAACTGCTAGATCCCTTTGAGCGGGTGGAACATCTGGAAGGGATTTTTTTGACTGATTTGGAAAGCGAAGAAAGGGGATAGAATAGCCTTCGGAAATAATGGACTGTACCCATTTGTCTTGAGTCAGGGATAGCCAGGCTTCTGGGTACAGTGACAATCTTCCCCCGACTGCCTCCGAAGATGGGCAGTCGGGCAACACCTCAGGGATGCTGAAAGGGCTTGTCAGGGAAGGCTTCCCGATTGCCCTGGTTCTGCGGACCCCCCCTGCCCCTAGGGCGACGTCTACCATTGTTATTCCCACCTCTGCCTCTGGTGGGAAAACGACTCTGTGCGTCAGGCGAAGTCCCTTGAGATTGTTTATGGAACCACATCTTTCCACCCTTCTGGCCTTTGGGGTAAGGCCTGGAAGGAGTAGAAAAATGGACTCCGACGGCAGAAAGGGTCTTGCCATCAGTCTCGCACCTAGTCAAGGTTTCTTTCACTTGAGGACCAAAGAGAGATGATCCATCAAAGGGGGAGTTTGTGAAAGACGTCTTGAAAGGGTCCGCAAAATTGCATAGCCGCATCCAGGCATGCCTACGTAAGGCCACACCTGTCCCTTCGGCTCTGCTCGCCCCATCAGCCACGTAAGAAAGAAGGCGCATGGAGGAGTTGGTTATGGAATTAAGGGTAGCCAGCTGCGTGTTCATCTTATCTTGGAAACCCGCAGCTGTAGGATCCTTTAACATTTCACTCGCTTCCTTGATCAAGTCCCTTTGAAGACGAGTAAAATGGCACAGGTAGTTCAGCGAACGCATGGTAAATGTCGCTGACGAGAACATCCGCTTCCCGTACCTATCCATGGACCTAGATTCCTTGTTAGGTGGATGGACAGGTACTGAAGGATCAGCTAGCTCCTTCTTTGTGGCAGCAGCTACCACCATAGCATCCACAGAAACTCCTTTTGTTAAGAATTGTTTGTCTACTGGAGCTGTTATGAACTTAGAGGGTCTCCTGGGAGTGGGGTCCACTGAATCAGGAGCCGTCCATGCCTTCTTAGCAACCACCTGCATGAGGGGGTCGAAGGGGGGGGACACCCAGGAGGTGGAAGGACGAGAGCCAAACGCCTCAAGATACACAGATTCGTCCTCCGAAGGGTTGAGGGCTGGCCAATTTCCCCTCTGTTTCAGGATCTCCAGAATGTCTGCAAATGAGACATCTTCAGAAGGGGAACGGGGGGAACCCTCAGAATCATCCAAATCTGTGTCTGATGTGATGGACTCAGGTGAGTCAATGTGTTTCCTCTTACACTTCCTCTTCCGAGGGGGCTCTTCTGCCAAATCAGGAGAGGCCTCGGAAGAGGATGAAATCCCCACAGGGGGCTCCTGAGTAGCTGGCTCTCTGCGGTCCGGGATGAGGGAGTGAGTAGACTTAGCCTGAGGCACCATAGAGGGAGGGGCGGACGGAGCCGACTGTGGAGTAGAGCCAGGCTCTAACACACTCTGCATGACCTCGAATGCACCCCTGTCAGGCAGAGCCAGGGGTCCCCGCTCCGAGAAGCTAAGAACCCCCCTCGGCACCGACAGTGATGGCTCCGAGGCCGATGTCGGAGCCGAACTCACCAGCGCCGAAGCACCGAGAGGGAGAGGGGGGTCGGACAAGGGTCCGATGCCACTCACCCCCTCGGAGCCGACGAGGGAAGTCCGGCGCCGAGATTCTTCCAAGGAAGAAAACGGAGCCGACAACGGAGCCGAAGACAATTGTATCGGCTCCGACGCAATCACAGTCTCTGTTCCGACACGACCCGGCTCCGAGCTCAAGAGAGTCGAAGGAGGAATATGTTGATGGACCGGGGCAGGCATCGACTGATGAGTCGGGCTCTGAAGCATCTGGGCCAGTGCCTCGGACTTAAGTAGTCGACTCACTACCCTCTGAAGGTCATGATCCGACAGCCTCGATGACCTAGAGGAGTGAGATCTTTGGCTCCGTTCAGACAGCAGGGGAGATCCTGGAGCCGAATGAACGGAGCCAAGAGATGGTGACCTGGACCTCTTCCTAGTTGTCGGCTCCGAAGGTCTGGTCGGAGCCGACACGGAACTCTACTACCTCGGCTCCGGCCGAGCCGAGGGGCCACGGAAACTGTGGACTGAGACTTATCGGCTCCAGCCGGAGCCGATGAAGGCAAAGGTTGAGAAACCTTAGGTCTCGGCTCAGTTGCGGAGCCAAGACCTAGATGCCTTAGAGGGTTTCCCTGTTGTAACAGACAGGGAATCCTCTGGCTTGAGTAAGCCTCTAAGAATCAATTTATTCTTTCTTTCCTGCAGGACCCTGGGGCTGAAGCCATGGCACACAGCACAGGAGTCCTGCAGGTGCAAAGGCCCCAGACAATAGACACAAGAAGTGTGAGCATCTGTCAGAGACATTTTCTGACAGCACGCATCACACTTCTTGAATCCGGAGACCTTTGCTTCTTTAGACATTTTTATCTGAACAGGTGTACACAAACACGCACACAAACACACTAGTTACACCCTGTCAGATTAATTATAATAAAAAGCAGTACTAGTAATTTAAACTAAAATAGTACACACACACTCCACTAGGGAAGGAAAGGCCTATAGGCCCAAGGGAAGAACCAAAGGTTCTTGAGGAAAAGAAACGGAAATTTTTTGGAAGGGAATAAAAAGTTTTCTAAGCTACACTAAACTAAGTAAAAATATTAAAATAAAGGGTTTTTTAAAGACTAATTTCAAGAAGAAATAGTACTCACCAAGAACCGGTAGAAACAACCAACCTCGAAGCTGTAGCGGCAAACGAGATCTGAGGTAACTCTCGCCTAGCATTATGGGATATAAGGGGAGCCTCGAGCCGGTGGAACCAACTCTCGAGCTTTTAGAGTGGCCGAGTCGGAGCCGAGATCGGCTCCGAACCCATCCAGCAAGAATGAAGGCGAGATAGACAACTTAACATCAGATCTTTTGAATCCCCTACTCAGCATAGCAAATGCAAAGGAGAGACATCCTTATTAGCTCTAGCAGACACTGGCAGACGCACCTGGAAAGCAAGGCATGTGATAAGTAGGTAGCTATCAAATGATAGGAATCTGGCGCCCAGAGACCACAGCCCAAAAGAAGCACTACGCAGGTTGATGATTAGTATACAGGATTAATGCTATGAGCCATTAAGTGGCTCCCTGTAATCTAGAGTTTGATTTCTTTAGCCTCCCTTTGTCTACTGTGAGACTCCGAGTGCTCCCAGATTGCTAACTGAAAAGGGACACCTCTGTCTAGTGGGCTTACCCAGTTAAAAAATAAAAACTTATGCCACAAGAAGCTAGTTTAGGGTCCTATGTTGGAGACAGCTCATGTTCCACAAGGGTACACTTTTGCATTCCTAAAAACAAATCTTACCAGATGTTAAACAAATGTCAAAGACATGAGTAGCCCCAAATGGCCCCGTTGGGAATGGACTACCCATAGAATGCATCCGATCCTAAACCTACACAGCAGGCCCCAATACGCGTCACTGCATGTACTTCTAGGTTAAGCACCTCAGGTCACTCACCTCTACATGAGCCATCATCAGATTATAGCCATTATATGCCCTGTCACAAGAAAGGCAGCTGTCACCCTTTGGCTAGCCTAGTTAGCATGCCTGTCAGAGCTGTCAGTTAATAGGACATTTCCACTTAGACATGCAGACTTAATAGCAGTGGAAGGTTTGCAGTCTGCAGCTTGGCAATACACAGAGTTAAAGGAGTATGGTGGAGTCACTTCGAATTTTATTCCAAGTTCCTGGATGTTTGGGGAGTGTTTTCTTCTTACCAACATGTATTGTTTTAGTGTGATCTTCAAGTAGTATGGGCATTTTTCAAAGTGACTACGATTATACTGAAAGATGATATCAAAAGAGAAGGTCAAACACAACATTCTAATGCTGACCAATCAGAAACAAAAGTAGTGACTAAGATCACTTGAAGGCTGTTTTAGGGTTATTCCAAAAAGGATGAAAGCAGATTGGGCTTATGTTTATCCCAAAAAGATGAAAGTTACAATCAAGCCTGTGATCATAAAGCCATCCACAGCACTTCGTCCTCATACCCTTCATGACATGAACGTGTGTAAACCATCTGGAGTTTGTGGCATAGAACTGGCATGATCTTCAAAGACATCCTATCAATCAACAGCTAGGTGAAAGTGGTCATCAAACCCTCAGGCTTTCATCTTAGGAATACTGCAAGTATTAAACATCTCATTTCATCCCAGGGCCATTCAGCAGTAGTAGTAGTACATGGATTATATTTGCAACACAACTACTGCAATGCCTTTAATTTTTGATCTGCCTAATAGTGACCTGAACAGACTTCTTAGGTTTAGAACTCCACAGCCAAGCTTTGATTAGGTTGCTCCCAATAGAACATTACTTCTCTGTTGTGAGGCTGTCAGCAGCTGCTTCAAAGTCAGTGTTTAAGGTCCTTATTAGGACATATCAAATCCAGCATGTCCAGACATTGTCTCACACACTTCCTGATACTCTACTACCTCTGAGCTTTACTCAGCTGACAAAGGACTAATATTAGTTGCCAAGATGTGCCCCAAGACTTCAGTGCAAACATCCTTTTCATACAAAGTGACAGCCTGTTGAACTCACTACCTCACCATTCACAGGAGTGCTCTAGTCCTGCAGTTTTAGGAGATCTCTAAAAGCATTTTAATTCCAGACGGACTGCAACAGCCACGAGTCTACACTGTTTGTTGACTGAGAGCATTTTGTTGATTTTTCAGTACTTATACTATACAAAGTAAAATATTTAGTGTATAAATAAGTAAAAAGTTAAGTTTGTAAACACTGTACAAAGTTTGGTTTAAGCCGATATCGGTGAGGGAAATAAAAACAATTGTGGTACTGTATTCCTTCTGGAAACCACTGCTGAGACCTCAATATGCTGCATGATGATCTGTTGACAACACACTACAGAAACAGGTGGGGTAAAAGAGAGATGGTTCACAAGTATGACATGTTTGAAGGACTTGATTTAGGAAAATGGATAATTATGACTGATTTTCAGCAAAAGAAGAAATGTTAACTGGTAACAGAGAGACAGAAATGTACATGTATGAAAAGAGATCAGATGTGAAGGTACTGCAGGATTTTGTAAGACTGGACTAGAGATCTTCAGCACCTATTTGTGCATGACTGGAAATTTTCCCCTAAAGACCATCGTTGTCTGAAATATGTGGAAATTGAAAAAGTACAGTTGTGTACCTACCATAAATGTAGATGTTCGAATGTATTCACTGTTGCAGTCATTACACTTGGGTTATCCTGCTGGCAGGCTACCCGCAGTCAGCCCGAGTTCCAAAGTCTAAGTCCGGCGTCGGTTGCTGTCGCTTCTTCCCAGGCGTCAGTGTGCCAGGGGTATAAAAAATGCAACAGACGCCATTTTCTTCAGTTTTTCTTGCCCCAGATGTCGGGTGCCCCCAAATAGGAAAGGCTGGAAAAAATTATGTCAAAAAACATGCATGTACCAAAATAACATTTCCTTCATCTACAAGTAAATACATCACATAGGTTGTAGAGTTGAGAAGTACAAAAAAGGACCCAGCAAAGAGAAAGGGGGATGGTGGGTGGGTAACCTGGACTGAAACAGTGAATACACTCGAACATCTAAATTTATGGTAGGTACACAACTGTACTATGTTCATCGTGTTTCACTGTTGCAGTCATTACACTTGGGTAGACTCCCAAAGCTGAGGTTGGGTGGCTGGGCCTAAATAGGATTAGGAGATGCTGCCAGGCCCTGCAGAACTGCGATGGCAAAGCCTCCTCTGGATTTAGAGTAGAGAGGTAAGTGGTAGTGCTTAGTGAAAGTGTGCACTGAACACCAAGTTGCAGCTTCTAAAATGTCTTTGGTTGGTACTCCTCTGAGAGTGGCTGCTGCTCTGGTAGAATGTGGCCTTATTTAATTAATTAGGCACTGATTTGCCATGTTGTTCATAGCAGAAGCCAATGCAGTGTCCTATCCATTTTGAAATTGTCTGCTTTGAGATAGGCTTTCCTTGTGATCCTGCAGCATAAGCTACAAACAGTTGCTCAGTTTTTATGAAAGATTTTGTTTTGTCCAAGTAGTAGCTGTCTGAGGATAGCCAAAGTGTGCAGAAGTCTCTCCCCTTTATTCTGGGGATTTGGATAGAAAGTTGGCAAATGAATGGTTTGGTTAAGAGCCACACTGGAAACCACCTTTGGCATAAATGTTGGGTTTGTCCTTAGAGAGACCCTGTCCTGATGAAAAATGATGAAAGATGCCACTGCCATTAATGCCTGTAAGTCTGAGACTCTTTTTGCTGAAGTTATTGCTAGGAGCAGAGCAGTTTTCCATGATAAGAATTTTATATCAGCTGTGCTGGCTGGCTCAAAAGGAGGTAGTGTGAGCTTTTCTAATACAAAATTGAGGTCCCAAGTAGGTACTGGTGCTCTCCTTGGTGGTCTTATGTTTCTTGCTCCTCTGAGGTACTGCCTTAGCAGTGGATGTGAAAAAATAGGAGGTTCCGTATTGTAATGAGCTGAGGTTCCGTATTGTAATGAGCTGAAATGGCAGAGGCATGGATTTTAATAGATGAAAAGGATAGGCCTTTGTCCAGCATCTCAGTTAGGTATTGTAAAATCTGAGGTATATTTGGAACAAGTGGTTCGAGTCCTTGTGCCTGGTTCCAAGCACAGAATCTTTTCCATTTTTCTGCATAAGATTTCCGTTTTTAGTAATAGTCCTGGCTGTAGTAGATCCTTGAAGGATGTCAGGGCATTCTGTACAGCTAGCATCTTTTTTTGATTGATGTGAAGATGCATTTGTTCCTTGGGCCACGTGCCCTGAATACATTTTCCTGCCATGTGTGCCCCCCAGGCATAATCCGATGCATCCGTTGTTATTATCTGCCTGGCTGTGGGTAAGGGGAAGGGCCTGTCCCTTGTTGTGGTGACAGGCCCTGGACCACCATCAAAACTCCTGTTGTAGACAGGGAATTATAGTTACTATTGTTTCCAGGCTGTGGCAATGCTGAGTCCAAACACTTTTTAGATACCATTGTAGTTTCCTCATATGTAGTCTTGCATATGGAATTAGTAGAATGCAGGAAGCCATGAAGCCCAGGGCCTGCAGAATTTTTCTTGCATTGAGCCGGGTCTTTGTTGCCATCATTTGAAAGTAATGAGTCAGCTGCCTTTGTTTGTCTGGTGTGAGATAAGCCATTTGGGCAGTTGTATTTAAGCTTGCACCCAGGAATATTATCTCTTGAGAGGGCACTAGTTTTGATTTCTTTTCATTTACTGTACCCTAGGCAAATTAATAATCTTTTTACAAATGCCAGATGCTTTAGTAGAATGTCCTTGCTCTCTGCTTGAATACGGCAGTCATCCAGGTAGGGATATATCTGAATTCCTCTTTGTCTGCAAAATTCAATTACTGGTGCAAGGCATTTTGTGAAGACCCTGGGCGCAGTAGATAAGCCAAAGGACAGTGCAAAGAATTGGTAATGCATTGGGCCAGCTATGAACCTGAGGTATCTTCTGCAAGACTGTCTGATTGGGACATGCAGGTGCACCTCCTTGAGGTTCAAAGTAACTAGCCAAGCCTTCTTGCCCAGAATGGGTAGAAGTTGCTGCAGTGATAACATTTTGAATTTTGGAGCATCCAGGAAAGTATTTAGGATTGACAAGTCCAGTATTGGTCTCCAGGCTTTGTCCTTTCTGGGAACCAGGAAGAATCTTGAGTAAAATCCTTGTCCCTGTTCTTGCTGTGGTACTCTATGAATAGCTCCCATGTCCATGAGAGCAGCAATTTCCTTTTGTGCCTCTGCCCATTGGTTTTGTGCCAGGTCCGGCAAACCTTTTGATTTTAGAAGAGTTTGAAACTGGAACCTGTAACCCTGAGAAACTATATTCAGTACCCATTTGTTCTGGGTGATTGTGTGTCAATTTTGTGCGAAAAGTGCTAGCTTTCCCCCTAGGGGTGCTGCCAAAAGTTAAGTGCTTGGCCTTTGTAGAGGAAAGTCATTGGGACTGTTTCCTATAGGGTTGTGATTTGTCTTCTCCTCCTTTGGGGGCAGAAGCACCCCATTGTTTAGGTCTGTAGGAGCCTTGGGGTTGAGATCTGCCTCTTTGTGGCCTGTCTGACACCTGAAAGGACCAATTTTTTGAAGGCCAGTTTCTACTAAACCTAGGTGGTTGAACCTGTAAGAAATCCTTTACTGTCTGCATAGATTTTGCTTTATCCTCCATTTTCTTTAACACCTCTTCTGCCTTAACACCAAAGTATCATGCTGTAATGGAGCATCCGTTCAAGTAAACTTATTTCTTTCAACCAAGCATGCCTTCGAATGACAGAGCCTGTAACTGCGGCTCTGCAAGAAGCCTCTAATGAATCAAAACCACATTGCAGAGTATGTTTTCGCACTTGTTCAGCTGCATGCAATAATTCCTGCAGTTCCTTATTGTCAGGATTCTCTGAATTTGTAAGCATTTTTGTTTTGACATGAGGTACTGTTGATATTTAAGCATGTGAAACTGGCAGTTTAAAGCCCTTACAGCTAAAGTAGCAGAGGTGTAAACTTTTTTCCCCCATCTATCCAAAGCTTTAGAATCCCTATCAGAGGGAACAGGGTTTTTAGCAGTGGAAGCCTTAACCCCCTTTGGGACCCTGAGAAATTGTTTCAGGGTCAGCAGCAGGCTTTTTATAAAGAAATTTATAAGAGTCAGGGACCCTGTAATACCTGTCTGGCTTGACTAGTGCAGGGGGTAAAGAATAAGGAGACAGAATGGATTCAGAAAAACCATCAACTATATCAAGCACAGGGGGGATAGCCAGGGGCCTGTGTTAAGGCAGTAAAAGAAAATCTCTGAGCCTTTTCTTGGATTCTGAATAATCCTGGCTCTCCCAGTGGAAATGTTCCCTCATGGTATGCAGAGTTTCCCCAAAAGAGTAATCCTCAGGTGGAGAGGCTAAAGGTATAGATTCTTCAGCATCAGAGTCCTCAAAGGGAGGAAGATAATAGCCCTGATCTGAAGAGGAATCAGAGGAAGAGAACAGCCCTGATCTGAAGAGGAATCACAGGAAACAGAAACCTGGTCAGAGGAATCATAGTCAGTGTCTTGCCCAGGCCTTTTATCAGGAGGGGGATGGGAACCCCTGATCAAAGTAATTAAGTCTTCGGCCATTTTAAGCATATGTTTCTTTGGCATGGTTAACTGTCCAGGAGAATGCTGTACTTGTTTTTATGTCTTTAATGGTGTCTTTGACTGTACTTTGGCTGCTGCAGAGGATTTAACAGTAAGCTGTGAAGGTCTGAAAACACCCTCAGAAGCCGATGCCTGCTCAGTGGCTCCGGACCCATCTGAGGGAATATTTTCCGTAGGCCCAATACCTTGAGTATCCAGAGGCCTAGTTGTCTCCAAGTGGGAGTCGGATACGGCCTGTGGCTCTGAGGTAGCGGGTGTCAAGGGCTGCGAAAGCGCCTCACTGAGAACTGGCGAATCGGCGACTGGCCTAGAAGAGGCTTCGTTGTCGGTTTTGGACCTCGGATGCCTGTCCTTTTCCTTGTCTTTGTGTTTTTTATGAATTCTGGTCGTCAGTTGTTCCAATGGCATTATATAGTTAAACCTTCGGCCAAAATAATGTAATGCAAAATCAAACGATGTTTAATAGTGCGTTTGTTGAATCTAGCACAAAACCGACAACTAGCAAAGTCGTGGTCAGGGCCTAGGCAAGGAATACACTAAGAGTGAAAGTTCTTATGAGGTATTTGCTTCCCACAAGAAATACAATTGTTAACTTTTACTGACATCGGTCTGGAGCAAGAAAAAGTTTCCCCAACGGGGTACTTAGCTTTATTGAAGACTTCGGTTCTGAAACTCTATTTTGAAAATCTCAGGAGTCGGCTGACCGGCACTTGCGAACTGCTTCTGCTTCGGGCACTTTGCGGCAAGAAAGACTGAAGAAAATGGTGTCAGTTGCATCCTTTATACCCCTGGCGCACTGACGTCAGGGAAGAAGTGACAGCAACTGATGCCGGACCTAGACTTTGGAACTCGGGCCGACTGCAGGTAGCCTGCCAACAGGATAACCCAAGTGTAATGACTACAACTGTGAAACACGATGAACATCTGTCAGGAAATAAAAATCTGAAGGGCATACAAGCAGACAGAGCTGGATGTGAAGGTGGGTGAAGGAAGAAAATTTCAACAAGGGAACAGAACAATAGGCCTAAGAAAGGCCCGATGGCTCAGAATATGACTAAGGTTCAATCACTAGGCAACTGACATCCCTCTAGAGTTGTTCTAATTCAGATAAATTTACATTTGCCTATCTTGGAAAGTGTTTTGGAAGTCCTGAAAAATGTAGTAGACTTGTTTCAGACCATCCAGCTTTCTCTGGATGATTAAAAAATTCTTCATGCCTTGATCCCCACTTTCAACTTTTCGTGTATGTATGTGTGAGATAAGCATCAAAAATGCACTTTATCTTTCTGCAGTGCAGGGACTGTACTTGTCTTACAGCTGTAGACAAAAGTCAATGAAGTACTCAAGTCCTTATCAGGGTTTGACTGTCTTGGTGCAGGACTGCAATCTCACAGCATCAGCTCCAGGAACACTGCTAGGTATGAATGAAGAGCCTGCACTTCTTAATGGAGCTTGGAGGCCTCATTTTCTTAACTATAATCAGGTTATAACAAGGCAGTAGTCACAGGTGGAAGGTGCCATTGCTGGGAAGGAGTGAATTATTTTAGCAATAATCTATGCTTTGGTGAGAGTCATTCTGGTCTTACCCATAGCTGGCATGGATTTTGCAAGGATGATGCCTATCTGACCAAAGAAAAATAAACTGAATAAATCAAGCATTTCTCACAACCAAACATGGATTACTTCTCCAATACAATTATATAATAGGATTGTTCAAAAATAAATGAATTACCTTCATAAATAAAGTCACTATATACTGAACTAGCAGCATAGTTACTTAGTTAAGATGTCTCAAAACACAGACCAACACCGAGAAGAGGCAAAAACCAATAAATATCCAGCAGATTCTGAAAGAATATGATGAATTCCACAGAACTCACAGTATCATAAAACACAGGTTTAATGTAAACGCCAGTAAAACACCTTGACATTCGTTTTCGTTACTCCAGTAACTTCATCAGACAATGAATGCACTGTTTCATCTCCTTAAATACATACATCCTTGAACTTAATTAATACACTAATTAAAATTTAAAGTAAACTTACTAAAAAAATTTTTTATTTTGATTAAAATTTTTTAAAAACAATCCTTTTTCTTGGTGAATATTAGTGTGTCAAAATGCACCATACAGGGGAGTTTTAATATTATGTAAAAACTGGGATTTTCTTAATAACCCCACCTTTTATATTGAAACTGCTTTTAATTTTAATATTGGTTTGATAGATATATGGTCGTTGAGCCCAGGTTCCTTGTTAGCTTCCAAGTAAATTTGCCAGTGTGTTTCCCTCTGTTCTAAAATAGTTTGCCATGGTCCACCCCTTGGATCCAGTTGGACACTGTCCAGAACAAAGAACAGAAATTTAGCTTTAGAACATGTATATGAATGTTTAAACAAGGCATTGGTAATGTTCCCTCTTTGGATATCATAATTGTGCTCATATATTCTGCGTTTTAGGGTCCGCTCCGTTTTGCCCACATAATATGCAGGGCAGGAGTTACATTTGGCCAAATAGACAACCCTTAAACTGTTGCAGTTATAGAATCCTTTGGCCCTAATGGTCAAGTTTTTAGCTTCCAGGAATACTTCCTCTACATGTGCAATGTATGAGCACTGGGCACAAGATCCGCATTTGTAAGTGCCTTTTCTAGGCCTATATGAGTGGGTTTGATAGGGCGTTTTTTCTAATATATTTTTAATACTGCTGCCCTTACGAAAAACTGCCTTCATTTCCTTGCCATGTAAATTGGCCAAGTCGGTGATTTCTGTGAAGGTTTCCCATTCTCTTTTAATTATATCTCTTATTCTACTAGAATTGGCACTATACTGTGTAATAAAAGCTTGATTATATTCCAACTGTGGTGTCGGGGGAGTAAATATTTCCCCTTCATGTTGTAATCCCAAGATGGGTCTAAACCTGCCTGTTCTTTCATTTCTAACCTGTTCATATATGTTCTGTATCATGTCATTGGGGTACCCTCTATCTAAAAATAAAACTCTGAGGTTCTCACACTCTTTCAAAAACTGTTCTTCGTCAGATGTCATTCTGGAAATTCTGACATACTGGCCTTTAACAATCCCTTTCTTTTGGTATACTGGATGCGCACTACTGTAGTGTATATAACTATTGGAAAACGTGGGTTTCCTGTACACTGATGATTGAAACTGATGTTCGTTATTAATAGTAAGCTCGACATCCAAATATTCCAACCTTTCCATGGTGACCTGGTATGTGAAAGTAAGAAAGTTAGTAGTGCCAGCTAAATACTCCATAAAGTCCGTAAGTAAACTGTCAGATCCTGTCCAGAAAATGCAAATGTCGTCTAGGAACCTGTAATATGCCACCCAATATTGACTGAAGGGGCTATTGAACACATATTTATTTTCCCAGATGGACAAGATAATGTCGGCGTAGGTGGGGGCACAATTAGCTCCCATCGCTACCCCTGAAATTTGTTTATAAAACTCCCCAGAAAAATAAATAAAATTATTATGCAACACCAATTCCATAAGCTGCAAAATAACGAAATTTTCATTGTTATTGGATAAGGAATTGGCTGCTAATGCTTCCTCTAACCATGTTATCCCAATGTCATGTGGAATAACAGAAAAAAGGTCCACTATGTCGATGGTCAAAAATTAAGTTAAAATTAGTTAAGATGTCTTCTACCCAGTTCAATGGTGCAGTGTTCAGTATTGATTTCTGACTACAGTCTGTTTTTTCCCTATGGATACTTCAGTTTCCTCCCACCTCCCAAAACACATGCTGAGATTACCTAATGTAGACAGCCCATATGCTTTGCATTTACAGTAGTCTTTGGAGCTCCATTCAAGGCTGAAAAGGGTCCAAAATGACTAGCTCACCTATCTAATTAAAAAAACACAGTGTAATTCATTTCATGCCTCCTTTCCTGAGTACAGAATTTGTGGCTCTGATTATGTACTACACGGGGGTGCAATTTGTGTAAATAAAAAGACATATGTCAATTACTTTTTCTAAAATCTTTTTAGGTAATAACAAGCTAAAGGGAGAGTTGTGCTGTGTTTACCCCCACCCCCACCCCCAGTAAATGAATACTTGTTAAGTGGTGTCTGCACTCTTGGCTTAGCAGTGGAAATAACAGCAGGGAGTTATCTAATAAAGTCAATTCTATCTGAAATGATTACTAATGGTTACTTATAAGTATTTATTTTCTTCCTGCATCTGCGTTTCCATTACTGTTTTCAATAGAACGTGTGAAACAAACTGATTGCCATTCTTTAATTTTCATTTGTTTGATCAGATACCAGCAATGAGGTTGCTGTTTCATAATTTCTACTAACACAGATGCTAGGAATCACAGTGTAGTTAGTTTCATGCTACAAGTTAGGCTTAATAATAAAATACAGTTAATACTGAAAAATGCAGCTCCTTTGTTATATTTAGATGTCTGACTTTTTACTACTGGTAATGCCCGCTTTACAACACACATTCATGGAAGCTTGATCAGTCATGTTCAGATTTCTGAATTTTACTTAACTTTTAACTGTAACTTACTTAGTTCATAGTTTAGTACTATGCTAACTGCCCTTGCGAGCCATTTTAAGCCTAGCCAATTATCGCTTGTGAGACTCAAACCCTGCACCTTGTGTTTGTAAGGCAAACACCTTAGCCATTAAGCTACAGTCCAAACCACCTTAAACATAGCCAATTATCCCTTGTGAGACTCAAACCCTGCACCTTGTGTTTGTAAGGCAAAAACCTTAACCATTAGGCCACCTTCCGAGCCCGTACTGCACATTACAAAACAGGCTGGTTTACTGAGAACTGGGGTGAATAGGTTGGTTTAGTTAAGAGCAGCAGAGTGAAATCATAAAAAGCAACACAGACTGAAGCTATCCTTGATGACGTCACTACGTTTAATTACATGCAATACAATTTAGTATGCCACCCTCAGATTTTGGAGACTGTAGTGCAGCATAAGGGGGATGCAGCATTCCTGAGTGTGCCAACCTTTCCACTGAGATGCTAAACATTGGTCCCTTCTGCTTGAGTTGGTGGTATTTCAGCTGGATTAAAAGATCCCATGGCACCTATCAAAGAGTAAGGAAAGTTCCCCAATGCCCTGGCTAAATTTCCCTAGCAGTATAAATACGACCTTGTCTCTCCCCTGAAAAGAGGCCACTAGTCTTCTGGGACTAACTCAGTCATGAATGAATGAATACATAAATGTAAACTGATGCACTGTGGAGAGGAGGGGAATAGATTCAGGTGCCCAGCAAATCAGCATTCTGCCATCAGGAAGATGGGGTCAGGAGAAAGGAGGGGTATAGATTCAGGTGCCCAGCAATCAGACACTCCACGATCAGGAAGTTAAGGTCAGTAGAGAGGAGGGGGTATAAATTCAGGTGCCAAGCAATCAGACATTCCAACATCAGGAAGTTAGGTTCAGTATCATTTTTTGTTGCCATGTGACAGACCTAGTGTAGTGCAGCTGACATTCTGGTACTTCATCAGTAATATCTGACCTAGCAGGCATACACCTGCTCTGTCTTAGAAAGTAGAAATGAATGCAACTCGCAGTACATCTCCACAACACCAGGACTAAGTAGCTTCTGCACACAGCTTCATGTTTTCACTGCTGCAGATTTCTTCTGTGCATTTATCCGTCCAAATCTTAGGCCACAGAGAATAGGATAAGAATGACAAATATCTACTTATGTTTGTTTACCGAAGTAAGCAGAGGGATCCAAAATGGTCCCTATTCAGTCAAAAACCTAGCTATAAAGCAAGATGCATAATTCAGGAGCAGCGGGCAGCAAGGGTGTGATGAAGGGGGACACCTGCCCCTGGTGATAAGTGTTAGGGGGCACAATCTTGAAGTGCAACTGATCCACTCATTCTTTCTGTACATGCATTTCTAAATGTCAGTACAGAAAGTGAGTTCTGTGCATTAGCGCTTTGTGTGAAGCAAGCTGTAGCTGTAAGCAAGAAGATTGCTACAAATGTAGTAACTGACTTACTGCAGTTTAAAATGCAATAAAGTTTTTTGATGTTATTTTTTGGCCCTTTTGCTGAAGAGGTGGGGCTGGGAGGGGTGTATATCTGGCTTATAAAGCTGGGTGCAAAAAAGCATACTTTTATTTTTTTTTTTAGGTGGGGGTGTTTCTGTCAGGCTTGGAAAGCCAGCCCATTGGAACACAGCAGACTTGTATTTTGTTTTTTTGCCCTTCCAGTATAGAGCTGGGGAAGCAGGGCACCAGTTTGCTTAACAGCCCTAGCCACTATAAAAGGTGGCTATGCTTCTGTTCAAAAGTGATGTACAATACAGCAAGCATCTGAAAAAATACAGACACACTCAGTGATGGACATATTATCAGCAAATGTATACTAGATGGATACATTCCTGACTGCTCCTCGGATGACTTGTGTTCAACTAACAGAATGGGTGCTGCAGAGACAGGGTGGGGGGAGAACAAGAGTAAGCAACCACTGCAAGCTCACCGGGGGAGAGCAGCTGATCTGTTTATTGCACTGGAAAACACCTGCAGAAATGCAAATACATGTGCAACATGCACAGCAGGAAGCCTAGTGCAGACACATTCCAAGTGGTGTGCTGCAAAATCATGAGACTTAGCATGTACAGCAGCATCCATGTGCCTCGGGCAGCAGCTCCAGTGCAGCACAAAGGATACTGGGAAAAACACTTTCTCAGCAGATGATGGTACCATTCTTAGCACCTGACTTACTTCCCAGAACAATGAATTTGTTTGGCAGGCTTTCATCTCCTGAGGAAGGAATGGGTCAACAGAATGTCCAATAAGGGGTAGAGGCTCAAAAAAATTAAAAGCATAAAATGAACAGAACAGAGTTTAAGAGTTCAGTTCAGTCCTCTCAGTGTTAAAAATGATTAACAGGAACAGCAGTGTGTGTTTCTCATAAAAGCAAGCAACTCATGTCTTTTTCACACAAAGGTATGTCCAAGGGACCTTTTTATGCTTTCTGGTTAGGATTGTACAGAGGTGATATGACAACAATCACCATTTGTAAGAGAGTGTAGAAGGGGCGGAGGGCAAGGAGGTGAGAATGGTCAAGGAAGCTTAGCAGGTAAAATAGGATGTTGGCCAAAATGAACCTTCTGGAGGGAGCTGTTATGGTATTTCTGAAGAGGCATAGGAGAAGCACAAAGGAGAGGGTAATAGAAGGAAGGCAACAAAATGGAGGACGAATCCTAGGGAATGGGAGAAGAAGGAAAAGAGAACTGTAGAGAATGAGAGTGTGATGCCCATGCCCTGGCCCAGCAATCAAGGAGCCTCAATCCTCACCACGGAGAGTGCGTCTCATATATCAAGAAAGAATAACAAATGCACACAGTAAAGTGTAGTTTCCCTTAAGAGCACAAAGAGATCACAGTCAGTCCAGGGCTGGTCGCTCCCTTGCTCTCCAGGTCCCCAATAAGACTCCCCAATGACACAGCTATAGGGTACAGATCTCAGCCTAATGGGCAAGCTAAAACCTCTATTACCCTCTCTGTCCAACCAGTGCTTCGTGTCCCTGCCCAAGTAGCTGACAAACACAGACACACAGACATACACTTTGAGAAGAGCTTATACAACCACATAGACACTGCTGGGGAAGGCTGGCAGAGGTTCTCCAGCTGTGCCCCCTTTTCCCAGACTATACGGTAGTACCCTGCCACCATCCACTAATAATTATCGGCTACCCAAATGCCCTTAAAAGTGTGTCCAATTATTACTGTGCAATATTATTATCCAACTGGTAGTATAACTAAACAGTTAAGGCTTATTAGAGCGACTTGGTACAATAATCACTATAAATATGTAATGTACTCTAGAGTTTAAACTATCTCTACACAAAACAGCCACAGTTGAAAGGTTTTAAAATATTTAATGATAAATAATAAAAACACAAGACAATACTTCTTAGTACACAGTGCTAGTCAAGAGTTCAGAGATCACAGAGAAATACTTAAAATAATTCAGTAGTACAGTTCTGACATCACAGAAAAACACTAGTCTAATCTTTCTAGTTTCTAGCTCCTTCTAACAGAAAACCCAAGTCTAAGATAACTTACATATGAGCAAGACAGTGCTGTGAGCTGGATGGTCAAGACAAAAATGCTTAATGCCTTCTGATTCTCACTGTTTAAATTGCTATCTTCAGTCCTGATTCCCATTACATAATTTTTCACACTTTCCTGGGGTTCCCAGGCTAACAGATACTACATTATTTTGTTATCTTGCACCTGCAGGAAGCTACATTAATAAAAGACATTCCACATGTAAACTCTAGCAATTATTCATTATGTTAAAACAGAAAGAATGTGCTAGCCCAGCGGAAATACTCTGAATCTTTAAATTCAAAGGACAGACATGAAGTAATTTTAACTTCAAAGGACAGACATAAAATGCTTGTCGTAGCTTTCTTTACAGCACAGGGTAATGTTGTTAAATTTTTTGAAGTTCAACATTTCACAGCATATTCTTTCATTTAAGAAAAGCATGTATTTCAACACTTCACAGTATTTTCTTTCAATTAAGAAAACAAGTCTGTAGTTCAACATTCATATTTACAAATGATAGAATTATCTATAAAATTCTATCTGGCTAGGCTGGCAGTCTTCATCTATATTGACCCAATCTTCACATATATCCCCCCCTGGAGAACTCAAGCTAGTTTTTCAAGTGACCCTTGGGAAACACTGCTTGAGGGGGACAGGTCCATCTGAGTATACCTACCCCGTTCCCTGTCTTGACAGCCCATCTGCATTGGCATTGCTAATCCCACTGCAGTGCTGCACTGACATATATGCTTGCAACCCCAGGCTCCATCTTAGCAACTTGGCATTTTGCTGGCTGGCTCTGTTTAGCCATGTTAGGGGATTGTGATCGGTCATAACAGTGAATTTTTTTCCATACAGGTAAGGCTGGTGTTTCTGCAGTGCCCACACAATGGCTAGCCATTCCTTTTCTACAGCTGCATAGCATTCCTTTCTGGGTTGGAGCCTACGACTGAGATAAACCACTGGGTGCTCTTCCCCCTCTGCATTGGCATTGCTAATCCCACTGCAGTGCTGCACTGACATATATGCTTGCAACCCCAGGCTCCATCTTAGCAGTCATTGTCCATGCTGGTGTGAATGACCTGAGACGTACCTCCCTGGACTACATGAAAAGAGACATAGAGGAGCTCTCTGATTATGTAGCCCAGGCAGGTATGACCCTGACCCTGAGCAGTATCCTTCCTTCACCAAGAATGATGCCACAATATAGAGACAAGATGATCAGCTTTAACAATTGGCTTAATGTCTGGTGTCATTCAAAGGGGATCCAGTGTCTGTCTGCCTGGGATGACATGCTTGACAAGCCACGCTGCTTCGCAAGGGACAGCTTGCACCTGTCACCCCTGGGATTCCGGATATTGGCTAAGGCTCTTGCCACCCCCATAGTGCCTTTTTTAGGCAAGGCTCAAATTCTAAACCTACCACCCTAGAAAACAAAAATGGGAAGAAACTGAGGGTAATGCTGCTCAATGCCAGAAGTCTAAATCTCAAAATGCACACACTCGAGGCCCTTCTCAGTATGGAGAACATCGATGTCTGTGCTGCAACTGAAACCTGGTTCAAGGCTCCTGAGAGCACCCGGCACTATTAGGTTTTACCTCATATCATGCGTTCCGCCCCAAAACCCGGACCACACCACAAAAGGAGGGTGTATCCATATTCATAAAGGAAACCCACACTTCCAGGTTGGTGGCAACGCATAAGCTTGGAAACCATCCAGGTGCAACTAACCATAGGCAAAACTGCTCTACAAATTGTAGCATGCTACAGGCCACCCTCTCAAACTCAGGAACCCCACACAGCCTTCCTGAAGACACTGGAGGGTATAAATGTATCTCCAAACACCATCATATTGGGTGACTTCAACTACCCGAATATAGATTGGGAACATTACTCAAGCCCTAACTTTCTAGTCCAACGGTTCCTGGAGTTCATAAATTCAAATGCCATGGAACAGCTAGTCACTGTTCCCACGAGAGGAGAAAATATACTAGATCTCATTATCACAAACATGGGGACAAAATGCTCCACACCGAAGTATATCCCTCATTGGTGAGATCTGATCATAAACTAATCTCACTGGAAATCCACATCCCTTCCCACCCCAAACAAAAATACCACAGTGAAGAACTTCTCTAAAGCAAACTTCACACTACTCAAGACTGGTGTGGTATCCTTCAAGGCCCCTGAGCCAGTGGAAACCACAACCCAAGCTGCGAAGCCCTTACAAATGCCTTCTATGAACACCTCCAGGACTGCATGGATCAGGCAATCCCAAATAAAACCAAGACTCTTTCCACAAAGGGCAAGCGTCCAGTCTGGTGGACCCCAGCCATTAACAAACTTTACAATAAGAGGAGAAAGCTATTACATGATAGAACAAAATCCATAAAAGGGAAGTCACCCCTGATCATTATTAGTAAAAAAATACGAGCACTCATAAAATCAACTAAGGCCAGTTTTGAGAGAAAAATTGCCATGGATTCAAAGGACAATCATAAGGCCTTTTTCAGCTATGTTAGGAACCTGGGTGGAAACTCCCAGATATGCTCAGAATTAGTCCAAAATGATACAAAAATCACTGAACCCACAGACATTGCCAACATACTGGCAGACAGGTTCAGTGCAAACTTCACCCCCCTCACCCCCCTAAAGGAGAGATAACAATCCCAGTGGAGTGTAGCCTCCCAGACATCTCAAATGTGCAGGTGAAAGCTGCTCTCTCTAAAGCTAAAAACACAGCATCAATGGGACCGGATGGTGTCCCCGGCTGTGTGCTACATGAGCTAAATGAGGAATTAAACCCGCACATAAGGCAGCTGTTTAATCTCAGCCTTACCACAGGATACGTGCCCAAGGAGTGGCGTACGGCAACTGTGGTCAGACTCCACAAAGGCGGTGCCTCTACGGACCCTGGTAATTACCGCCCCATAAGCTTAACAAGTCTAGTCTGCAAAGCTATGGAGAGGATCATAATGGAGCTCATAAACAAAGATATAGGGGACTTGCAGACATTGGACCCGACCCTTTGGCTTCGTCAAGGGAAGATCATGCCTTTTGAACTTGGTCGACTTCTTCGAAACAGTCACCAAGGCCATTGATGAGGGAAAGGCAGTCCATACAGCCTACCTTGACCTTGCAAAGGCTTTCGACACAATAACCCACTCGGGTATTATAGAAAAACTTACCAGCTTAAATGTAAACCCATATGTCACAAAATGGGTTGCAAACTGGCTTAAGGACAGAACCCACAGGGTTAGAGTTGCTGACGCTATGTCAGACTCCAAGCCGGTCACAAGTGGTGTCCCACAGGGCTCGGTACTTGGCCCCCTATTGTTCGGCATCTACTTCTCAGAAGTACAGGCCAACATGGGAGGACTTTGGCTGACAAAGTTTGCAGACGACTGCAAACTGGGCCATAGTGGAAAGTGCATCGGACACGGATATCCTTCAGAAGGGACTCACGGAAACAGATAGCTGGTGCCAGAGCCATGGCCTGAAGTTAAATGCCAAAAAATGTATAGTCATACCCTTCGGGAAAAACAAGGTAACCCCAAGCTACCATATAGGTGGCAATCCACTAAGCACAGAAGAGGTTATCAGGGACCTGGGGACCCAGGTTGACAGTGGCCTTCTTTTGCCACTCACGTTGCTAAAGTGGTTAGAAAGACCTTCTACATTGCCCACCTGATCATGAAGGGATTCACATCCAGATCTAGTGAGGTCATTGTTCCCCTGTACTCTTCACTTATCAGACCAATGATCGAGTACAATGCCCCATTCGGGATGTATCTCACCCGACATCTGCAGCAATTGGAGAGACCCCAAAAGTTCCTGACCAAAAGGATAAAGGGACTCCAAAATCTGTCATATGCTGCCAGATTGAAGAAACTCCAGCTCTATTCAGTCGCATACCGTCTGCTCAGAGGTGACATGTGCCTGACATACAAGGCCATGTCCAACCCGGAATTAATGGACATGCTCCACCTCAAAAAATCCAAATCCACCAAAACCACTAGAGCAAGCGACTTAAACCTTAGCACGGATATAAATAGGACGTGCTGGAGGAATAGATTTATCACTCAGAGACTCCCTAAGCTGTGGAATAAAATCCCGGTCCATGTGAAGCAGAGCATCTCGCTGGCTCTGTTCAAGAGAAATCTTGACCTGTGGATGGGAGATCGTAGGTTTACCCCGGGAATCATCTCTGTGTCACTGCTGGACAGAGGCACAACAAACTAATGGGCACAGTAATTTTTCATATAAGGGGTGGTGTAAGCCACAAAAATTTGGGCTAGGCTTATAAATGCCTTAGGGCAGATAGCCTAGTATAAACCTATGAACCTATGATCCTAAGAAATCTGGCTAAGTACAGCCCCCACCCCCATGGTTCGAAGCATCCACCTGCACAACAAATTCTTTGCTGTAATCTGGACTAGCTAACTTAGGGGGACTGCTCAAAGCTTCTGTAAGTTTCTGGAATGCCTGCTCACATGCTGGGATACACACTACCTTATCTGGCCTATTCTTCCTTGTCAGGTCTGTGAGGGGAGCAGCAATGGTACTGTAACTGGGGACAAACTTTCTGTAGTACCCTGCTGTCCCTAAAAATGCCCTCACCTGCTTTTTAGTAACAGGTGCAGGCCAGTCCTGAATGGCTTCCACTTTGGCAGGTTCTGTCCTTATCATACCACTCCCCACTCTATGTCTTAGGTAGGAAACCTCTGCCATACCCACCTGACATTTGCATGGCTTAATGGTCAACCCTGCCCTCTGTAGTCTGCCCAGCACCTCCGTGACATGCTGAAGGTGCTCTTGCCAGGAATGGCTGTAGATGGCAATATCATCTAGGTAAGCAAGGGCAAACCCTCCTGTTCCTGCTAGGATACAATCTACCAGCCACTGGAAAGTCGCTGGGCTATTCTTCATCTCAAAGGGCATTTTTGTAAACTCATACAAGCCAAAAGGAGTCACAAAGGCGGACTTCTCTCTAGCACTGGGAGTCAAGGGCACCTGCCAGTAACCCTTGGTAAGATCAATGGTTTTAAGATACTTAGCCCCACCCAGCTGCTCTAGGGCCTCATCTGTCCTAGGCATGGGGCAAGCATCTGACTCTGTATTACTATTTAATTTCCTGTAGTCCACACAGAACCTGGTGCTGCCATCCTACTTTGGCACAAGCACCACTGGGGAGGCCCAGGGACTGTTAGACTCTTGAATCACCCCTAGTTCCAACATCTCCTGTACCTCTTCACTCAGTCTGTTTGACTCTATCAGGCACTCTATAAGGGGCCTGTCTAATAAGCCTTTGGGGTCCTGCATCCACCTGGTGCTGCCCCAGGTATGTGCACTCTGGTTTCCCAGTGAACATGTCCCCAAATTCCTGCAACACTGCTCGGATTTCTGGAACATGGGTAGGGGATAGCTCCTGGGACATTGTGACAACTTCCACAGAGGTGTCAGCCCAAGCCTCACTGAGGAGATCAGTCCACAGATCTCCCTCAGACTCCTCCTGCAATCCACTGCAAAGGCTCAGTACAAAGGCCTCCCTATCATGATAAGGTTTCATCATGTTAACATGGCACAATTTGTGCCCCTGCCTTCTGCCTAGCAGTTCCACCATGTAATTATCACTACTTACCTTTCTTACCACCTTGTAGGGTCCCTCCCAAGCTGCTTGCTGCGTCTGACAGGAATGAGAACCATTACCTGCTGCCACACAGCATACTCTCTAGCTCGAGCATTCCTGTCATACCACACCTTTTTCTTTTGTTGGGCTTCTGCCAGGTTCTCCTGGGCCAAGCCCATGAGTTCACTGAGCCTTGTCCTGAGGTTTAGGACGTATGCCACAACAGACTCCTTGTGAGACTTGCACTCACCTTCCCAGTCATCTTGAATTAAATCTAGAGGCCCCCTCACCCTATTCCCATACAGAAACTCAAACGGTGAAAAACCTGTGGATTCCTGGGGAACCTCTCTGTAGGCAAACAACAGATGGGGAAAATATTTGTGCCACTCCCTCTTAAACTGATCTGCAAATGCCAGAAGCATGGCCTTGATTGTAGAGTTTAACCTCTCAACAGGACCATTAGTCAGGGGATGGTAGGGGGTGGTCTTCATGTGCTTCACCCCACAGGACTTCCACAAACAAGACAGCAGGTCTGACATGAAATTGGCACCTCTGTCAGTCAGTATTTCTTTTGGGAAACCTACCCTGCTGAAAATCTCTAACAAAGCATTTGCTACCTTTTCTGCCTCAATGGAGGACAAAGCCACCACCTCAGGGTATCGTGTAGCATAATCCACTACCACTAGAATATACTTTTTCCCTGTGGAACTTGGGGTACTCAGAGGACTCATAATATCCATAGCTACCCAATGAAATGGCTCCTCAATCACAGTCAAAGGCATCAAAGGAGCACTCACCTTGTCTCCTGCCTTGCCCACCTTTTGGCACTGCTCACAGGTCCTGCAGTACCCTGTTACATCTCTGGAAATTCCAGGCCAATCGAAGTTCTGCATAATACACCTCTTTGTATGTTTTATGCCCATATGACCTGCAAAGGGAATATCACGGGCTATGGCTAGGAGCGCCAGACGGCAGGCTCTAGGCACTAACAACTGCTGTACTTTCTCACCTTCTAGCCCTCCCTCAAGGGTCCACTCTCTGTATAGTAACCCTTTGTCCCAGTATACAGATTCCCCCTTTCCTTGAGAATCACTTGCCTCCCTAGCTACCTGCCTCAGGCCTTGCAATGTAGGGTCTGAGAGCTGAGCCCGTCTCAACTCTCTCCTTGTAACCCTTCCCAGCTCCCCTTCCACAAGACGTCTGGGATCCTCTAACAGTGGTGCCTCACTGTCAGCCTGGGTACTACTACTCACCTCTACCTTTGCAGTCACTGTGTCCAAGAGACCATCAGTACCCCCAAGCAGCTGTAGCTCACCTTCAGTCTCACTGTTACAGGGTAGCTCCCTACCTGAAGTAACCACCTCACCAGTCCTGGCTGCAAGTATGCAGTCTGTCTGGGTCTCCCCCAGGCTACTGCCACACATGCTTGCTCCTAGCCTGACTGTGTATAACTGCATAAGCACATGGTACTGCCTCATCCAAATCCTTCCCTCTCAGGACATCTACAGGATGTTAGTTTTGTATCCCTGTTGTCTCAAGACAACATACTATTGTCATTTTGCCTTTCCCACTTATTGGCTCCCTCACCTTTTGTTCCCCACCTTGCCTCCATGGACACCTGTATGCCACATGGCCCCACTGGCCGCATTCCCAACATTTAACCCTAGCTCCTGAACATGTACCTGGACTAGTGGCTTCCCCTGCTACTGGCAGATTCTGTTGGGGCACTCTGTGCTGCCCACCATGAGTTCCTTTAGACCCATGAGCAGTACTGGGGGTCCTCTTCCTGTGCAGAGCTGCCCTGCTTGCCAGGTATAGGTCTCCCTTCTTCCCCAACTCATCTGAAGTAGCACATTGTATATCAGCTAACCAGATCCTCATGTCCTCAGGCAAAGTGCTAAGGGCTTGTTCCCTCACCAAAAGGTCTGCCAGCCCTTCAGAAGTGGTGACCTGACATCCACTCACCCACCTATGGAAATAAGTGCTCAGTTCAGCAACATATTCACATGCACTTTCATCTGCCTTGTGTCTATGCTCACGAAACTTTTTCCTATATGTTTCAGGTGTTAGCTTAAAAAAACTCCAATAGACTATTTTTTACAGGAGTATAATCAAAATATACAACGTCAGACATTTTAGACGATACAGTTACAGCTTTACCATGGAGTAAGGGGGTCAGGAACCATACCCAGAGCCTTTGGTCAACACTATACTGTTTGCATACCCTCTCAAACATATGAATGAAACTATCAAAATTATCCCCTATTTAAACTGTGGAAGAAATTTACTAACCTGTTGTGCTTCTGGGGTCCAGTTACTCCCTTCCCCATTACCTCAATGACTCTGGCAAAGAGTCATCATTTCTCTCTTATGCTTCCTCTGCCTCTCCTATTCCTCGGCTTCTATTTCCAAACGCCTGGCCTCCAACTCAAGTCTCTTTAGCTCCAGATGGATTTTTAAGTCCTCTGCAGAAAGTTTGCGCTGTCCATTCTCAGAGGGTATTATATCTCCACTGCCAGTCCGATTGTCCTCCTGGTTGCTGTTTTCTGATGCAGCTGTAACCAAGGCTGAAATCAGGTCTGCCTTAGTCAGGTTTCCATGCATCAGTCCCCTAGCCTGGCACATCTCCACCAGCTGGCTTATTTGTCAGCTTTCCATACTCCTCTGCTGACATGCTGCCTGCTCACCCTGACTAACTAAACTAACAAAAGAAAACAATTGTGACCTGAACTCTGAGTATTCACTGTGTGGCTGATTTAGAGTACAAAACACTTTCAAAGCTCACTGTACACAAGCTACAAGGATTCACTCTACCCACACCACTACAAGCCAATTAGTATTTGCCAACCAATTATGTGGTGGGGATATCAAACCACTACCAGCAATTAATATGTGATGCCCGTGCCCTGGCCCAGCAATCAAGGAGCCTCAATCCTCACCACTAACACCAGAGAGGACATCTCATATATGAAGAAAGGATAACACAAATGCACAGTAAAGTGCAATTTCCCTTAAGAGCACACAGAGATCACAGTCAGTCCGGGGCTGGTCGCTCCCTTGCTCTCCGGGTCCCCAATAAGACTCCCCACTGGCACAGCTATAGGGTCCAGATCTCTGCCTAGTGGGAAAGCTAAAACCTCTATCACCCTCTCTGTCCAACCAGTGCTTTGCGTGAAGTAGCTGGCTGACACACACACACACACACACACACACACACTTTAAGAGCTTATACAACCACATAGACACTCCTGGGGAAGGCTGGCACAGGTTCTCGAGCTGTGCCCCCTTTTCCCAGAATATACAGTAGCACCCTGCCACCACCCACTAATAATTATCAGCTACTCAAAGGCCCTTAAAAGGGTGTCCAATTATTACTGTGCATTATTATCCAATTGGTAGTATAACTAAACAGTCAATGCTTATTAGGGTGACTTGGTACAGTAATCACTATAAATATGCAATGTACTCTAGAGCTTAAACTATCTCTACACAAAACAGCCACAGTTGAAAGGTTTTAAAATATTTAATAATAAAAACACAATACAATACTTCTTACTACACAGTGCTAGTCAAGAGTTCAGAGATCACAGAGAAATACTTAAAATAATTCAGTAGTACAGTTCTGACATCACAGAAAAACACAAGTCTAATCTTTTTAGTTTCTAGCTATTTCTAAAAGAAAACACAAGTCTTAAGATAGCTTACATATGAGCGAGACAGTGCTGTGAGTTGGATGGCCAAAACAAAAATGCTTAATGCCTTCTGATTTTCTCTGCTTAAATTGCTATCTTCAGTCCTTATTCCCATTACATAATTTTCACACTTTCCTGGGGTTCCCAGGCTAACAGATACTACATTCTTTTGTTATCTTGCACCTGCAGGAAGTTACATCAATAAAAGACATTCCACATGTAAACTCTAGCAATTAATCCTTAAGTTAAAACAATAGAAAGAATGAGCTAGCCAAGATGGAATGACTTCAAATCTTTAACTTCAAAGGACAGACATGAAGTAATTTTAACTTCAAAGGTCAGACACGAAACGCTTGTCTTAGCTTTCTTTACAGCAGAGGGCAACGTTGTTAAATTTTTTTTGAAGTCCAACATTTCACAACATATTCTTTCATTTAAGAAAACAAGCCTGCATTTCAACATTTTATAGTATTTTTTTTCAATTAAGAAAAAAGTCTGTAGTTCAACATTCATATTTACAAATGATAGAATTATCTATAAAATTCTATCTGGCTAAGCTGGCAGCCTTCATCTATCCTCACCCAATCTTCACAGTGAGGTACTAGGGAGTGGTAATAAAAGTGTTTAGGTGATGTCTACAAAATTCCTGTGATAGAAGTGAATCAACAGCTTGTGAAAAGCAGAGACTACTTACCAGAGGGTGGCTTGAACCTGCAGTATATAAAGCAGCAGAGAACACCAGTAGGAACAGTGTGATAAATAATACAAAAGGCCTGTAAGCAAATGACAAACAGAATCAGGTAATGTAAGGGAGTAGTGTGTCCATTTGCGAGAGAAAAAGTTGCAGCAATGTTCCAGAAGGTAAAGTAATAATATGACAAACTAAGTTAAAGGAGAAAAAATAAGCACAGAAGAAAAAAGACCGCCACAGCCCAAAGGTGCATACTGAGGTAAAGACCAAGATATTTGATTGTTCAGACTAATGAGATCAAAGCTGTACAACATAAGGAAAATCAGTCAGGGAGGTTGTAAGAGAATGAGGAAAAAGTGCAGGATGGGGTGAGGTCTAATGGTACATAAGGAGATGATACTGTGATTAAACGGATATATGAAGCACTGTTGGGGGCAAACTGCAGAAAAGAGGAGCTGGTAAAATTTGCAGGACTTAGCCTGATGGGTTAGCTGCCAGTAAACAACCTAGTACTCAAGACAGCACTATGTCTTTTTCATATACTTACACTGTTTCCTTGAATAATCATTCACTTTAAATATTGAACATTTGAAATTCTACAGCAGCAAAGAAAAGCATTAAGAATGCAGTCAGTATTACAGCCAAGTGACTAGAGCAACAGAAAAAAGAATACAACGTATTAATGTTTACTCACCAGGTAGACAAAATAAATATAGACTTAAAATCCAAGTTAGAGTGGAAATTTTGTACATTCTGTTCATATTAAAATCTTGTGAGTGAATATCAGAAGGAAATATATGCTATAAAACAGCTGAAGTGTATTGAAAAAGCCAGTGCCTAACAAACAATGCATATAACGAGAAGGGGGAGAAAGAACAGGACTGGCTCCAAAAGCAAACAGAGGTTTGAACAATTTTAGACGCAGTCAGTCACTGTTTCAGTAAAAAGATCTGTCATATGGTCTCTTGTTCACAACTGGAGATATTTGTTCTTTCTATAATTTGCAAGAAACGAGGCTGAACTTTTTCATTGCCTCTGGATATTTTCAACAGTAGTGTGATGACAGAAATACCTAGAGAAAGAGGAAAATCCCTGCAAAGCTCAAATTAGCAGTCAATATGTGATGTCTCAAGGGTATAAAGGCCATAACAAAGTTTCACTCTCTAGTAGACTGTTGACATGATAAGCTTGCAGATGATGTCAGTTTTTCCAAGGTACTCTGGAAAAGCTACAACCTCCAAGAACAGGAAGTACTGAAACTTAAATGCCAAGTTCCTCAACTCAGCACAGCAGGGAAATAAAAGCCAAAGGTGTGCTATCCTCAACTACTGATCAGATGAAAGAACTGAAAGTGATGATGTTTGGCACATGTTGACTGGAGGTGCAAACAGACAGCTGGTATCAAGGATTAAATGCTATCAATAAATCAGGAGGTTGTGTTCCAGACCTGAATTACTTAAGCAGTGGTTGGAATGCTTTATGAAACTTTATGAACCAAGATTCAGTACTGTGACAACAAACTGGCTCCCTTTACCAAACATGCATTAAAAGCAACATTTTTATAATTAAAAAAGAACAATGAAGACAGCACACCTATATTCACAACAAAATATACCTTTTGGTGCCACCTACGTAACTTTCTGTCCTTTTCCGTATATATATATTTGGTGCCACCTACGTAACTTTCTGTCCTTTTCCGTATATATATATATATATATATATATATATATATATATACACACACACACACACACACACACACACACACACACACACACACCAAAGTTTATAATGCAGTTTCAGTGAATATGTTGCATAATAGTCAGTATAATAAAATTTGTATCGATATTCACAAACATCAAATTTACAAGTCTTGCACTGAAACTTTACAGATAGAAAATAGTGTATAAGATAGGTAGGAACAGAGAGAGGTGTTACAGGAGATCAGCAAGTCTGAGTGTTAACAGAGTAGTAGTGATGGAATAGTAATTTGGTTGTGCTAATTAGAAGTTAGCATAGTAGTTTAAAAACTATAATAAAGTGAGGTATTAGAAAGGCATAGGAAGGTTAAGTGATTTAGTGCTTTAAAGGTAGGTATAAGGAAAGGTGATGAGGGATGTTAGAAAGCCATCCCCAGATGAGGAGTAGAGACCATGAACCAGCCACTGCATGACTGACATTCAGGGTCTGGTCCCCTCACCCCGGACATAGCTCCTCTGTTATTGGCCGACACTCACAGGAACAGGAGTGAAACACTTCTGTCTTCCCTGGTATCCACACACTCTTCAGTGTGCATGTGTGTTGGGGTAGGGGGCTTCCTGCAAGGTGTGAATGAGTTAAACAGTATAATCACTAACAGAGCTGCCCCATTAAGACTAACAATGTTTCAACAAGTTTAAACATTTAGTGGCTTGAGTTCTGCAAGCTGTTGAAAAACATTTGATAATTATAATGCTAATTCTATGTTCTCCTACAACCTGTACTAGCTATACAATTATGCACAAATTGCAAATCAGCTTAATGGCAATTAGACTTGCATAGTACGGATTTGCAACTGTTACTTAATATGCTGACATAGGTTCAAAGGTTCATACTAGGCTGTCTGCCCTGAGGCAATTATAAGCCTAGCCCGATTCTGTATGGCTTATGCCACCCCTTGATTTGAGTATACTGTGCCCTTTTTAAGGTTTAGTTTACTGTGCCTCTGTCTAATAGTGACACGGGAGTAATCCCAGGGACAAACCTATGATCCCCCATCCACCTATCGAGATTCTTCTTGAAGAGATTCAGTGAGGTGCTCTGCCTCACATGAACTGGAGTTCTATTCCAGAGTGAAGGGAGCCTCTGGGTTATGAACCTGTCCCTCCAGCAAGTTCTATTTATTTCTGTGCTGAGGTTCAAGTCCCTCGAGCGTGTGGCTCTAAGGGATTTAGATTTACTGAGCTGGAGCATGTCCATTAATTCTGGATTTGACATAGCTTTGTATGTCAGGCATAGATCGCCTCAAAGTAGGCGGTATGCGACTGAGTAGAGCTGGAGTTTTTTTAACAGAGCAGCATATGGCATCTGTTTGAGACCCTTGATCCTCTTGGTGAGATACTTTTGGGGTCTTTCTAATTGCTGTAGGTGTCGGGTAAGGTACATCCCCAAAGGGGCATTGTATTCTATGATGGGCCTGATGAGGGATGAATAAAGGGGCACGATTACCTCTCTTGATCTAGATGTGAAACCTTTTGTGATGAGGTGGGCTATGTAGAAGGTCTTTTTAACCACTTTGGCAATGTGGTTTTCAAAGGAGAGATTGCTATCAACTTGGGTCCCCAGGTCCCTAATAACTTTCTCTGTACTTAATGGGTTTCCGCCTATGTGGTAATTTGTGGGCACATTGTTTTTGCCAAAGGGTATGACTATACATTTTTTGGCATTTAGCTATAAACCATGGTGCTGGCACCAGTTATCTGTCTCTGTGAGCCCTTTTTGAAGGATGTTTGTGTCAGCTGGAGAGTTGATTATGGTGCCCAGTTTGCAGTCGTCTGCGAACTTGGTGAGCCATAGTCCTCCCACGTTTGCCTGTACCTCGGAAAAGTATATACCGAACAAGAGTGGTCCCAGGACAGAACCCTGTGGGACGCCACTTGTGACCGGTTTTGAGTCTGACATGGCTCCAGCAACTCTCACTCTGTGGGTTCTGTCTTTGAGCCAGTTCGCGATCCATCTTGTGACATAGGGGTTTATATTTAAGCTGGATAGCTTATCTATGATGCCCGAGTGGGGTATTATGTCAAATGCCTTTGCAAGGTCCAGATAGGCTGTGTGGACTACCTTCCCTTCATCTATGGATTTGGTGACTGTTTCGAAGAAGTCAACCAGGTTCAAAAGGCAGGATCTGCCCTTGACAAAGCCGAACTTGGTAGGATCTAGTGTCTGTAGGTCCCCAATGTCTTTATTTATTTATGAGCTCCATGATGATCCTCTCCATAGCCTTGCAGACTAAGCTAGTCAGGCTTATGGGGCGATAGTTTCCAGGGTCCGTAGAGGCTCCACCTTTGTGGAGTGGGACCACTGTTGCTGTACGCCATTCTGTGGGCACATATCCTGTAGTGAGGCTGAGATTGTATAGCTGTTTTTTTGAGGGATTAGTTCCTCTTGGAGTTCACGTAGGACGCAACCTGGGATGCCATCTGGTCCCATGGAAGCACTGTTTTTTGCTTTGGAGAGGGCAGCCTTCACCTGAGCATCAGAGATGTTTGGGAAGCAGTCCTCTGCTGGGATAGATACTTGCCCTTTTGGGAGAAGTTTGCACTGAACCTGTCTGCCAGGATATTGGCGATGTCTGTGGGTTCAGTGTATTTTTTGTCATTTAGAATCAACTCAGAACAAGTCTGGGAGTTGCATCCCAGGTTTCTAACATAACTGAAAAAAGCCTTATGATTGTCTTTGGTGTCCTGTGCAATTTTTCTCTCGAAGCTAGCCTTGGAGGATTTTATGAGGGATCATAATTTTTTGCTAGTACTGATCAGAGATGCCTTCCCTATTAGGGATTTTGCTCTATCATGTAGTAGCTTCCTCCTTCTGTTGTACAGTTTATTTATGGCAGGGGTCCACCAGACTGGAAGCCTGCCTTTGGATGATTGGGTCTTGGTTTTGTTTGGGATAGCATGATCCATGTATTCCTGGAGATGTGTGTAGAATGCGTTTATATAGGATTCTGCAGTTTGGGCCATAGTTTCCACTGGCCCTGGGGCCTTGAAGGATTCCACTTCGGTTTTGAGAAGTGAGAAGTTTGCTTTTGAGAAGTTTTTCACTGTGGTTTTCTGGGCTGGGGGTGGGGTCGGGATGTGGACATCCAGTGAAATTAATTTATGGTCTGATCTTACCAATGAGGGATATAGTTCTGGTGTGGAGCATAGAGTCCCATTGTTGGTAATGATCAGGTCTAGTATGTTGTCCCCTCTTGTGGGAGTGGTGACTAGTTGTTCCATAGCATTTGAGTTTATAATTTCCAGGAACCTTTGGGCTAAGGTGCTGGGGCTTGAGTAGTGCTCCCAGTCAATGTTTGGGTAGTTGAAGTCGCCCAATATAATGGTGTTCGGAGAGATCTTCATGTTCTCCAATGTTTTCAGGAAAGCCGAGTGGGATTCTTGACTTTGAGAGGGTGGTCTGTAGGATGCTATAAACTGAAAAGCAGTCTTGCCCACTGTTAGTTGCACATGGATGGTCTCAGATACTTTGTGCAATGTCACTAACCTGGAGGTGTGGATATCCTTGATAAATATGGAAACTCCCCCTCCTTTTCTGGTTCGGTCCAGGTTTTGGGGCCAAAAAGCATGATATGAGGTATAGCCTGGTAGTGCTGGGGTGCTCTCGGGAGCCTTGAACCAGGTTTCTGTCACTGCACAGATATCGATGTTCTCCATACTGAGGAGAGCTTCGAGTGCGTGCATCTTGAGGTTTTAGCAGCATTACCCTTAGTTTCTTGTTCCTTGTGCTGTCTATGAGGGTGGGTTTGACTTTTGAGCCTTGCCTAAAAAAGGCACTATGGGGGTGGCAAGAGCCTTTGCCAATATCCGAAAGCCCAGTGGTGACAGGTGCAAGCCGTCCCTAGCGAAGCAACGTGGCTTGTCGAGCATGTCATCCCAGGCTGACAGACACTGGATCCCCTTTGAATGACACCAAAATTTTAGCCAATTGTTAAAATGAATCATTTTGTCTTTGTACTGTGGCATCATTCTAGGTGAGGGTAAGATGCTGTTCAAGGTCAGGGTCATACCAGCCTGGGCTACATGATCAGAGAGCTCCTCTATGTCTCTTTTCATGTAGTCCAGGGAGGTACGTCTCAGGTCATTCACACCAGCATGTGCAATGACTGAGTCATATTTGTATTTGCTTTGGAGTGACCTGAGTGCTTGCGTTATGTGGCGGATCCTAGCACCCGACAGGCAGCTCACCGTGACCTTCTCTTTATTCAGCCTGATGAGCGGGACGTCAGTGTGTCTGACAATAGAGTCACCTATTACAAGAGTATCAGGTGTGTTATTCAGCCTTAAGGGCTGTGGCTGCTTGGCACACTGACTTTTGTGGGCTATGTGTTGTGCGTGTTTTGTTTTGAGGTAGCGTTAGAGTTCATAAACTCAAATGCCATAGAACAACTAGTCACCATCCCCACATGAGGAGAAAACATACTAGATCTCATCATCACGAACATGGGGTCACAATGTACAACACTGGAAGTATACCCCTCACTGGTGAGATCAGATCATAAACTAATCTCACTGGAAGTCCACATCCCGCCCCCACCTGAGATAAAAAAGACCACAGTGAAGAACTTCTCAAAAGCCGACTTCACACTTCTAAAGACTAGTGTGGTCTCTTTTAAGGCCCCTGAGCCTGCAGAAACCATTACTCAAGCCGCTGAATCACTTACAAATGCCTTCTACCAGCACCTACAGGACTGCATGTATCAGGCAATCCCAAACAAAACAAAGACTCTTTGTACCAAAGGCAAGCGTCCAGTCTGGTGGACCCCAGCCATAAACAAGCTCTACAACAAAAGGAGGAAGCTACTACAAGATAGAGCAAAATCCTTAATAGGGAAGACACCTTTGATCATTATAAGTAAAAAACTAAGATCTCTCATAAAATCATCCAAGGCAAATTTTGAGAGAAAAGTCACTAAGGACTCAAAAGACAATCATAAGGCCTTCTTTAGCTATGTTAGAAACCTGGGAGGAAACTCCCAGATATGCTCAGAATTAGTTCAAAATGATGTAAAAATCACTGAACCTACAGACATTGCCAACATACTGGGTGACAGGTTCAGTGCAAACTCCCCCCCCCTCCCCCCCAAAAGGAGAGATATCTATACCAGAGGATTGTAGCCCCCCAAACATCTCTAACGCTCAAGTGAGAACTGCTCTCTCCAAGGCAAAAAACACAGCATCCATGGGACCAGATGGTGTCCCCGGTTGTGTGCTCCACGAACTCAATGAGGACTTAAACCCGCAGTTAGGGCAGCTGTTTAATCTTAGCCTCACCTCAGGATACGTACCCAAGGAGTGGCGTACGGCAACTGTGGTCCCACTTCACAAAGGCGGTGCCTTCACCGACCCTGGAAATTACCGTCCCATCAGCTTGACAAGCCTGATCTGCAAAGCTATGGAGAGGATCATAATGGAACTCATAAATAAAGACATAGGGGACTTGCAGACTTTGGATCCAACCCAGTTTTGCTTTGTCAAAGGTAGATCATGCCTTTTAAACTTGGTTGACTTTTTCGAAACAGTTACCAAGGCCATTGATGAGGGAAAGTCAGTCCACACAGCCTACCTCAACCTGGCAAAGGCTTTCGACACAATACCCCACTCAGGTATCATTGAAAAACTCATCAGCTTAAATGTAAACCCATACGTCACAAGATGGGTTGTAAACTGGCTAAGTGACAGAACCCACAGGGTCAGAGTTGCTGGCGCCATGTCAGACTCAAAGCCTGTCACAAGTGGGGTCCCACAGGGCTCAGTCCTGGGCCCACTCTTGTTCGGAATCTACTTTTCAGAAGTACAAGCAAACACAGGAGGGTGATGACTGCAAACTGGGCGCCATAGCTGAGAACACATCTGACACAGATATCCTTCAGAAGGGTCTTATAGAAACAGATAACTGGTGCCAGAGCCATGGCCCAAAGTTAAACGCCAAAAAATGCATAGTCATACCCTTCGGGAAAATCAAGATTACCCCTAGCTACCATATAGGTGGCAATCCACTAAGCACAGAAGAGGTTATCAGGGATCTGGGGACCCAGGTTGACAGTAACCTTTCGTTTGACACTCACATTGCTAAAGTAGTTAGAAAGACCTTCTACATTGCTCACCTGATCATGAAGGGATTCACATCTAGATCAAGGGAGGTCATCGTCCCCCTGTACTCATCACTCATCAGACCAATGATTGAGTACAATGCCCCATTTGGAATGTATCTGACCCGACACCTGCAGCAACTGGAAAGGCCCCAAAAGTTCCTCACCAAAAGGATAAAGGGTCTCAAAAATATGTCTTATGCTGCCCGACTGAAGAAACTCCAGCTCTATTCAGTCGCTTACCATCTGCTCAGAGGTGACCTGTGCCTGACATACAAGGCCATGTCCAACCCGGAATTGATGAACATGCTTCACCTCAAAAAATCTAGATCCCTCAGAACTACAAGGGCGGGAGACTTAAACCTTGACAAGGTTATTAATAGGACGTGCTGGAGGGACAGATTCATCACCCAGAGACTCCCTATGCTGTGGAACAAAATCCCGGTACATGTGAGGCAGAGCACCTCGCTGGCTTTGTTCAAGAGAAATCTTGACCAATGGATGGGAGAGCGCAGATATACCCCAGGGATTATCTCAGTGTCACTGCTTGACAGAGGCACAGCAAAATAATGGGCATAGTATCCTTCAAACTAAAGGGGTGGCGAAAGCCACAAAACTTTGGGCTAGGCTTATAAATGCCCTTGGGCAGATAGCCTAGTATGAACCTATGAACCTATGGATGTCTGCTTTGGAGGTCTCTGTTGCTTAGGTAGATTTTTATTTAGAGCCTCCGAGTATGTTTTTGTGTATTTATGTGTTTGGTTCGCTGATGTGGTGGGACTATGTGATACTGGAATTGTGTTGTGTGAGGTTACCTTCTCCTCCTGACTGGTTACACCAGTTTTGAGATGAGAGAGCTCAGCCTCCAGTTTGGCTAAATAGTTGCATCTCTCACATATATTTGAACCTGTTTGGAGGAGGAGAGGGTTGTCCGTGTACATGAGACAGTTGTAACATTGCCTCAAAATTCCCAGATTCACCAGCTGGACTGGAGAGGAAACCATTGACTGACCTTTGGACATGCTAGAGTAATATAGGGAAACTGAATTTAAGACGGACCAATAGAGGACAGGGTAATCGTAGAGAGTATAAGAGTAAGTAGTGCTTATGGTTTAATAGTGCTAACTTGTAGGATTACTTAATTGGACCAGTGAAGGGCCTTAGAATGAGAATATGGTGTTTAAAATGAGAGATAGAGCAGTTCTAAGGGAAAAAGTGAAGAGCAGACTTTGTGGAGCCAGGAATAGTTCAAACCTAATTAGGTGGCGCTGCCCGCTGTTGCGCTATGCACAAAAACGCGCAAAACCGCGCAAAAGAGGGTTTTAAGAGAGGAAGATGAAGGAGTTTTGGAAAATTGCCAATAAAATTACAGTTTCAAGTCAGTAACCACTCCCACAGGGGCAGGCAGGCTGCTCAATGTTTTTCACTGCCACTGATCAACAGAGAGACTTCCCTTTAGCCCAAGCAAATAATGGCCTCACAGAAACTTACAAACAGTTCAAGAACAGCAAGCCTGTAACTGAACTTTTTTAAATCTCAGAAAAGTGGGGAAAAAAGCAAGATTTTATTTTTGTTTTTTTGTTTTTTTCAGAGATAGCAGAGGTTCACAAGTATCAACAAGTTATAACAGTGCAGTAAATGACCCCACACAAGAGTGCTAGGCCAAAGACAGATAAAATGCAAGTTTTGAGAAAAAAACGATTTTAAAAATAAGTGCAAACAGGAAATTCAGTAAACAGCTCTACGTTGTGCTCTAAATACAGTTACTAATGCAGAAATCAAGTTTAACAAGCCAGAAAATGCTCAAAATAGGTGGCTATGCAGAAAAACTTAGCAAATAAACAGAGGAAAATTTACATTAAATGCTTGCTTGACAAGACATAATCCGACCTCTTGGTAACTTTGACCATTGTGTTTTTGAGACTTAAATTTGGCCGATCAGTGATCCGATGTAATCTAATTGAAAGATCACAGAAGAAACGATTCTCCAAAGATTCCTTTATTTCAGAATCAAGGAATTGTTGCTTGCTTGTCCACAGCCTGGTCAAGCAGACAGGACTGGAACTGGAATGAGAGAATATTCAGTCCTTAAGGCTCAGAATACCAAAGGAAAAATGTTGTAAGACTAGTCCATAGCCTTATCAGGCTGCAGAGTGTTGTGTTATTTGGGACCAGTGCTGAGACAAAGATTTTGCCCAACAGTCTGCCCATAACTAAGACACTTTAAAATAACGACGCTCTACTCCTTTAGTGGTTCATGGACAGCATCTGCATTCTACTGAGCTGAACAATTATTATCAAAGTGCTTTCTAATGTAACGATTCTCTTTCTTCTTCCTAACATGTCGAGTCTTTTTTGGGCAAATGGCAAGAAAAATTACAGGCTGCCTATAAAAGGACCTAATTGGCCTAAGTATCTCCCCAAAGAGCAGCAGGGTTCAGTACAAGGGTAGGCACACATCACAAAAGGCACAAATGTGTAAGAGGCCTGCAAAGGACCTTGAATTATTACTAATTTGCATTCTCTAAAGCTATAATCTTATATCCACTATACCACAAAAAACAGAATAAGGCACAGCTCTTACTAGCACAACAACAACTGAGTCGGACAAGAGGAGGGACCTTTCCAATCCTGAAAGCACTTTCCAGTGGTATCAAAGAGTTCACTCTGCATTAGCAGGCATAGAGGCCATAAGCTGCAATGTAGAGTATGTGGGTCCAACACACCAAAAAGCACTCTATAGAATGATGGCTGGGAAAATGTTTCTTCTAACCCCCCCTCCCTGTCATCAGCAACCAACAGATGTGAAACTGATGCCTCATTAGCTGAAGGACATCATGCAACCAGTGAAAGGATGTAGGTCACCAATATTGTGGACTTTGATGGGGTAGATCTTGGCCATTGTCTGATTCTTGCTTCCTTATCTTCGCCGTCTTTCTGGCATCTGCCTGAGATATTATGGGAAGGACCTTCCTACCTATTCATCAGCTGTCCAACCTCAAATACTGCCATACCACATATATATTTAAGAACGAATTACAAGTTTCATGCTTCTTTGTCTGACAGCTGGGTTGAACATTTAGTACTCTAGTATCACTCCTGCAAAATGGCTTCTTTAGTCAGGCAGCAGACAGAATGCTAGTGTGGGTCCTGGCTGGTGATCTGAAAACCACAGGATCTCAGCACAGCTACTTCCCAAGAAGACATGCCGGGACTGAGATCCAAACTGTAGGAATGAAAGCAAAGACAAGAGGGTAGTGGTGCTGGGTGCACTCCCCAAGAAAGGATGTGCACATTCGTGACATGTGCTACAGAAAGTACATGGCAGCTACCAAATAAGAGAGAGGCCCTAAAAGTAAAACCTACTTTTCCAAGTCATTTTGTGTGACTAGGGTTCCCAACAAACAAAAAAACAAAAATTTTGATATTACAACTAATGTCCTACCTACCCTGACACAAGCACAAACATGCACACAAACACACATGCACTGAATAGCAAAATTACACTGGCACAATACAGCACAGTATAACACAAACAAGTGCACTATAACAAATGTGGTGTTTGTATTTACAAGTTGCATGTGTGTCCACAAAATGCCTGCAAGGAACCCAAAGTAGATCATGACCTTATTCCAGAGTGGCTAGTGTATCAAGAAACTTGTTGCTACTTCTGTATGCATCTTTTATGTAAAACACGTACAGGTATAAACATCCTAATAAGTACTCTAAAAAGGCCATATGATTAAGGTTATAGGCTGTTAAGTTGTTTCCTGTGGTCCTGAATGTCTCAGCCAATGCCTGCCTACTGTGCAACTCTAGGCAATTCACTTAACCAAAGAGTGCACTTGGGGAATCATCTGAAAAGGGAACGCTGTGTCCACTTTGCTTACCTTGTGAACAAGCATAATAAGAAATGTAGTGCAAAATGTGTTACTGGGTATGATAATATACTGTGGTGTCACAGCACAGTTCTACAATTTTTCCTGTGTGTCACAATTTTAAGAAAACTCAGAGCATCAAATCTCTCTCCTTTACAAGTTCTTAGGTGACTCGATATATATACATATATATATACCCCTGTAAAACCCTCCATTAATGATGATTACAGTTTTGCTGCAGTCTTTTAGCTTCTCATTTCAAAATATCATATCACAATCCATAAAGTATGAATATGTAATAAGTCGTATCTGGGTAGAACAATGTTAACTCTCTTCACCACATACATTCACAAATACACATCCCCAGCACTCCCCCCACTCCAAAAAACATGGTGTGCTGTCTCTACACATTCAAAACTTCTTCCTCTAAAACAGAAAAAAGGACGCCTCTGAAAATAAGATACTTCCCACTGGCACAGTAATTTGAACCCAGCTGTTTAAAAAAAAATGACTAACCTTACATTTTTTTTTCTAATTCTCATTACTGGCCTTCCTTTCTGACAGACTTCAGAGTAACTACGAGGTACAGAGTAACTCGCAGAGTGGGAACTTAAAAAAGCAGTCTTTTTTCCAGAATACATAAACAAGATGCCATAGTCTGACCTCTTATAGCAACTACCTCACAGCAGTGTTATGTCAAGCACACGGCTGCTTTTCTTCAACAGTAGCTCACAGTGTCTGTCTGATGTGCTACTCAACCGTATGTGCCCTTCCTATCAGCCGGGGCCAAAAACAACTAAAAGAAATGAATACCAGCAATGATGTAATGTCGACTTTATGCACAAAACTGGAAGCCTTCAGTAAGTGAGGTAGCAGAGGAAAAAATGCATCCTGTTTAACAGTTCTGTAAACTTTGCAAATTATTTACTTATTTTATTTATTCTGACACCTTTAACAGGTTAAACCCATTAGAGAGACACTCCTACTTACACGAGGGACAGACAAGGGAAATTAGAAACTACAATATTCTGTGATTATTCAGGCTACTTGATTCTCTTAATTTGCAAGAATCAAGCGACTTTCGCATCTGTGAGTAGCGATTTAACAAGATAGTTTCTGCATCTAAAATCAGCCATCCGAGACCCAATTTTTACTTTTGATTTTAATGTTTAGTTCAGTTATACTTTATCAACTGCATTAGTCCCTCCCAGGCCTATGCTTTTTTTTTTTTTTAGGGGCGACCCAAGCAGTACTCATACAGAGAAGGGGAAATTTGGAAAGGGCACCAGGGGAACAAAAGGGGATAACTGATCTCAACGAAGACATGATTTTGTACTGGGTATATGACAAAATGAGAGTGGTATGAGTGGAAAGTGCATATAGCATTATAGTTTCCTGTGTAAGACACTTACGGAATGCATGATGTGAAATATATTTTGGCACAAATAGTTTTGGTTATGAAGAAAAAATGCTTTCAAGTGTTGAAATGAATGCTGTTGTAAGTATGTTACATGCATGTAAATAAGTAACTTTGCTTTAATATGTGATTTTTTAGTCTTAAGAATTTCAATAAAAAGCAACTATTCTTTTTGATAAGTGACATTTATCTTTTCCATTCACCTCAACTATGAACAACTCAGGACAATGGTGCCACAGAGTTTAAGAGGTCACCTAAAGAACAGCACACTTGGGAATACAACACTCCCCCTTATGTGGATTAATACCAAAGATATTCTTGCATTAATTTGATCATCTGGCCTTACGTGAGATAATATTTTTCTTCTTGGAAGACAACACATTAATCATCACCTCAATATACAAGACATCTGTGATCTAAGCCCGCTGTAAAGAATTACCTTTATATGATCTTCCTTTATGGAGGGGTGTCCACATGTAGAAAATTCTCCCAATAATGGGTTCTAGGGTTCACTGCAAATCTTGACAGTAGCTTTCCTTTTTATTTCCCTGGTACGTCACACAAGAGGAAAGACTTTCTTCAACACCCTGGATGTTTGAGGGCCATTTACGTACTTTGTGCCATACACAGAATTCAGCCATCAAACTAAGATTATTGTTTTTTCTGACATGAATGTCACACTGCATCATAGCCTGTTGTAGGAAGGGGGACAAAACCTCATCCTATATTTGTCAAATCCTATTTTATCAGAATTGCCACTGACTCAGGTGCACAATGTTTGCGCTGCAGCAACACAGCTCATGCCTCATATACTTTATTATATATGTGGATTCCAAACCACAGTTAGGGCATTTCTTTATCTTTCACATGTCCTACTGGAATGTTACATAATCATTCCAAAGTAAGGAAGGAGGGAGGGAAGGAAAGACCTACTGGCTGAGACAGTGTCAAGGACAAGTTTTTTATGTACATATCTGCCATAATTACACATACTTCAGACAATCTTACTATTTTTTTAAATAATTCTTTTGTCCTCATTTCCCTTCCCCTCCCCTTCAAGCCCTACTTTCATCATGCAGCTGGTTAATTCATCCTGACCCCAAGCATCCAATGATACCAGGGAAGGGAAGCAAGAAACAGGGAATATGGCCTTCATCCAATGCGAGTTAGATTTTTTTTTCTGTAAGTTTCTAAAGTAAACGCTTCATTGACTATCAAATCCAGTAACTACTCATAGGTTCATACTAGGCTATCTGCCCTAGGGCATTTACAAGCCTAGCCAGAGCGTGTTTGGCTTTCCCCACCCTTTGAATTGAGTTTACTGTGCCCTTTTTTAGGTTAGTTTACTGGGCCTCTGTCTAGTAGTGACACAGACGTAATCCCCGGGGTAAACCTACGATCTCCCATCCACTCGTCAAGATTCCTCTTGAAGAGAGTCAGTGAGGGGCTCTGCCTAACATGGACCGGGATTTTATTCCATAGCGAAGGGAGCCTCTGGCTTTTGAATCTATCCTTCCAGCATGTCCTATTTATTTCTGTGCTGAGGTTCAAGCCCCTCGAGCGCGTAGCTCTAAGGGATTTGGATTTTCTGAGGTGGAGCATGTCCATTAGTTCCGGGTTGGACATAGCTTTATACGTCAGGCATAGATCGCCTCTAAGTAGGCGGTATGCAACTGAGAAGAGCTGAGTTTCTTTAACCGAGCGGCATAAGGCATCTGTTTGAGTCCCTTGATCCTCTTTGTGAGGTACTTTTGGGGTCTTTCGAGTTGCTGCAGGTGTCTGGTTAGGTACATCCCAAATGGGACATTGTATTCTATTACGGGCCTGATGAGGGATGAATAAAGGGGCACTATGACCTCCCTTGATCTAGATGTGAATCCTTTCATGATAACGTGGGCTATACAGAAGGTCTTTCTAACCACTTTGGCAATGTGGTTGTCAAAGGAGAGATTACTATCAACTTGGGTCCCCAGGTCCCTAATTACTTCTTCCATACTTAATGGATTACCACCTATGTGGTAATTTGTGGGCACGTTACTTTTGCCAAAGGGTATGACTATACACTTTTTGGCGTTTAGCTTTAGGCCGTGGCTCTGGCACCAGTTATCCGTCTCTGTGAGACCCTTTTGGAGGATGCTTGTGTCAGCTGGAGAGTCAATTATGGTGTCCAGTTTGCAGTCATCTGCGAACTTGGTCAACCACAGTCCTCCCGTGTTAGCCTGTACCTCGGAAAAATATATACCAAACAAGAGAGGTCCCAGGACTGAGCCTTGTGGGATGCCACTTGTAACTGGTTTTGAGTCTGACATGGCTCCAGCAATTCTGACCATGTGGGTTCTGTCCTTGAGCCAGTTTGCAACCCATCTTATGACATAGGGGTTGATATTCAAGCTGGAGAGCTTATCTGTGATGCCCGAGTGGGGTATTGTGTCGAAGGCTTTTGCGAGGTCCAGGTAGGCAGTGTGGACTACCTTCCCTTCTTCAATGGCCTTGGTGACTGTTTCAAAGTCATAGACCAGGTTCAAGAGGCAGGATCTGCCCTTAATAAAGCCGAAATGGGTAAGATCCAGTGTCTGTAGGTCCCCAATGTCTTTGTTTATGAGTTCCATGATGATCCTCTCCATAGCTTTGCAGACCAGGCTAGTCAGGCTTATGGGGCGATAGTTTCCAGGGTCCGTAGAGGCACCACCTTTGTGGAGTGGGACCACTGTTGCTGTACGCCATTCTTTGGGTACATATCCTGTAGTAAGGCTGAGACTGAACAGCAGCTTTACGTGAGGGTTTAGCTCTTCTTGGAGTTCATGTAGGACGCAACCCGGGACATCGTCTGGTCCCATTGATGCTGTGTTTTTTGCTTTAGAGAGGGCGGCTTTCACCTGAGCATCTGAGATGTTAGGGAGGCAGCACTCTGCTGGGATAGATATTTGCTCTTTTGGGGGAAGAAGTTTGCACTGAATCTGTCTGCCAGGATGTTGGCAATTTCTGTGGGTTCAGTGTATTTTTTGTCATTCTGGATCAACTCTGAGCATATCTGGGAGTTGCCACCCAGGTTCCTAACATAACTAAAGAAAGCCTTGTGATTATTTTTAGTGTCCTGTGCAATTTTCTCTCGAAGCTGGCCTTGGAGGATTTTATGAGGGATCATAGTTTTTTGCTAGTACTGATCAGAGATGCCTTCCCTTTTAGGGATTTTGCTCTATCATGTAGTAGCTTCCTCCTTCTGTTGTACAGCTTATTTATGGCTGGGGTCCACCAGACTGGATGCCTGCCTTTGGAAGATTGGGTCTTGGTTTTGTTTTGGATAGCATGGTCCATGCATTCCTGGAGGTGTCCATAGAATGTGTTTATAAAGGATTCTGTAGTTTGGGCCATAGTTTCCACTGGCCCGGGGGCCTTGAAGGATTCCACCTCGGTTTGAGAAGTGTGAAGTTAGCTTTTGAGAAGTTTTTCATTGTGGTTTTCTGGGCTGGGGGTGGGTTCGGGATGTGGATATCCAGTGAGATTAATTTATGGTCCGATCTTACCAATGTGGGGTATACCTCTGGTATGGAGCATAGAGTCCCCATGTTGGTGATGACCAGGTCCAGTATGTTTTCCCCTCTTGTGGGAGTGGTGACTAGTTGTTCCATAGCATTTGAGTTTATAAATTCTAGGAACCTTTGGGCTAGGGTGTTTGGGCTTGAGTAATGCTCCCAGTCTATGTTTGGGTAGTTGAAGTCACCCAATACAATGGTGTTTGGAGAGATCTTCATATTCTCCAGTGTTCTCAGGAAAGCAGAGTGGGATGTCTGATTTTGAGAGGGTGGTCTGTAACATGCTACAAACTGAAAGGCAGTTTTGCCCACTGTTAGCTGCACATGGATGGTCTCCGATGCTTCGTGCAACACCACTAACCTGGTGGTGTGGGAATCTTTGATGCATATGGATACTCACCCTCCTTTTGTGGTTCGGTCCGAGTTTTGGGGCCAAAAAGCATGATATGAGATATAACCTGGTAGTGCTGGGGTGCTCTCTGGAGCCTTGAACCAGGTTTCTGTCACTGCACAGATATCAATGTTCTCCATACTGAGGAGGGCATCGAGTGCGTGCATCTTGAGGTTGACTTCTGGCGTTGAGCAGCATTACCCTTAGTTTCTTATTCTTTGTGTTGTCTATGGAGGTGGGTTTGTCTTTAGAGCTTTGTCTAAAAAAGGCACTATGGGGGTGGCAAGAGTCTTTGCCAATATCCGAATGCCCAGGGGTGACAGCTGCAAGCCGTCCCTAGCAAAGCAACGTGGTTTGTCGAGCATGTCATCCCAGGCTGACAACTGGATCCCCTTTGAATGACACCACAATTTTAGCCAATTGTTAAAATTGATCATTTTGTCTTTATACTGTGGCATCATTCTAGGTGAGGGTAAGATGCTGCTCAAGGTCAGGGTCATACCGGCCTGGGCTGCAAGATCAGAGAGCTCCTCTATGTCTCTTTTCATGTAGTCCAGGGAGGTACGTCAGTGTGGACAATGACTGAGTCATACTTGTACTTGCTTTGGAGTGACCCGAGTGCTTGTGTTATATGGCGGATCTTAGCGCCCGACAGGCAGCTCACTGTGACCTTCTCTTTGTTCAGCCTGGTGAGCGGGACATCAGTGTGTCTGACTATAGAGTCACCTATTACAAGTGTATCAGGTGTGTTATTTAGCCTTAAGGGCTGTGACTGTTTGGCACACTGACTTTGTGAGCTATATGTTGCACGTGTTTGGGGTAGCGTTTGCTTGGATGTCTGCTTTGGAGGTCTCTGCTGCTTAGGCAGATTTTTATTTAGAACCTCCGAGTATGTTTTTGTGTGTTTATGTGTTTGGTTTGCTGTTGTGGTTTGACTATGTGAGACTGGATTTGTGGTGTGTGAGGTTACCTTCTCCTCCTGACTGGTTGCACCAGTTTTGAGTTGAGAGAGTTCAGCCTCCAGTTTGGCTATATAGTTGCATCTCTCACATATATATGAACTTGTTGGGAGGAGGAGATGGTTGTCTGTGTACATGACGCAGTTGTAACATTGCCTCAAGATTCCCAGATGCACCAGCTGGACTAGAGAGGAAACCATTAACTGACCTTTGGACATGCTAGAATAATATAGGGAACTCCTTTATCACTGAATCAAAAAGGACCAATAGGGGCCAAGGTACTCGAAGGGAGTACATGAGGATGTAGTGCTTTTAGTTTACTAGTGCTAACTTGTAAAATTGCTTATATGAGCAAGTCCAGGGCCTTAGACTGAGAATAGGGTGTTTAGTTTGAGAGATAGAGCAGTTTTAAGGGAAAAAGTGAAGAGTAGACTTGGTGGAGCCGGGAATAGTTTAAACCCGATTAAGCGGCGCTGCCCGATGCTGCTCTATGCGCACAATCGCGCAAAGCCGCGCTAAAGCAGGTTTTTATACAGGGGACTTGAAAGAGCTAGAAATTAGCCCAAAACGGCCAACAGACTACAAGATTCTGTGCTGAGATCACTCCTCCAGGGACAGATAGGCTGCTCAAAGCTCCCCACTCCCACTGGTGAACAAAAAAGCTTCCTTCTATCCAAGGAAATGGGCACCACAGGAACTATACTAAAGTCCAGAATATAGCAAAGCCTGTATTAGGGACTATTCTAGGACAGGAAAGGTGGGAAACAAGGACATTTTTTTGTTTTTTTTTCTTTTTTGAGCACAAACAGTAGAAATACGTACAGTAATTGCTTAACACAGGCTAGCGCACTTGAGTGCTCTGGCTCATCTGGTGTGAGTGCATGCTTCCAAAGACCTGAAATTTCTAGCTACAATGCTTGTACATTTTGTGGCAGGCTTGTATTCAGAATACCAGTAAGCAACAGCAGCAGTACCCGGTCTCCCCCAAGTAGAGCACTTATGTTTGGACTCCAAAAACATGTTACTCCTGCAAATGGCAAGCTAACATCCTCATGCTCCCATCCTAGCCAGACTGAGCAGCAGTCCAGCCGCTAACGAAACACTGGTCATCAGGGTCACATTCAGTACCCCAAACTCTACACTTCAGAACTAACAACTACTCAAAGTATTCTTAGCCATCAGATGTCAAACTCTGTCTCGATTCCTTCCCTAAAGATAAGTTCACAGGGTTTGGAATCTTTTTTACTTGGTTAATGGCAAAATCTGCTAGCTATCCTGCAAGCCAAGACAGCAACTGTTGCTGGAGACAGGGAAGTCTGATCTGTTTATATTCAGTCTGTTATCACTGCAACTTTCACCAGGACAAATGATGTAGAAAATGCATGGACTGAAGCAAGATCAGTTTCCAAAATGCAGGGGAGGATTGAATTTGTCTTTGTTGCAGACATGTCAACAGCAAAATTTTACCTGTACTTGCTAGACTCTGTATAACTTTTTAGTAAATGTCCAACACACATAAAAGTAAGTATAGTACTGGCTCTACTAAGTGGAAACTAACAGATATGAATGTTTAAACAGGGACTCGAAGTTCCTAGATAAGGCCTATTTTGTGAGCTATTTTGTCATGGATTTCCCACCTGATGTTTTTTAGCCCTGACAATCTCAGTAGCATGTGGTAGAGATGACGCATATGCTGGGCTACAGAGTACAAATGCCTCTCTATCCAATCCCATTCTCTGTCACTCAGAAAAATGAGGAGGAGGAGTGTACATCAAATGGCCACTGCCCAAACACAAATCTTTGTCTTTTACAAGAGTGGGTAGCTAGTCTCTTGTTTTTCCAAGCAGCAGATGGATAAAAGTTATGGTATCTTACAAGAAAAAGGTCCATCTCAGATGCAGACATGATCAGAAAGTCACTTAGTGCCATGCAATTCATGCTCACTAGTGCACAAGTAAAGTTCTGGAGGCTCCCAGGCAAACCTAATCTGGAAGGACCTCAGTCTATAGGGCATTTGAATTCAGTGTCAAGATATGAGAATTAAACAAAAACGATGAATGCCACAAATTCGAGGATTATCCAACCATTGCACAATCTCGTTGGATTACTACAGTGTCAGAAGCCTGGTCTTAGTGGTGGCTGCATGCAGACAATGTCAGTACTGGGTGACTATAATATGCAAATGAGCAAGCAAAGCAAATCTACTTGCTCTGGAGACAAGCGCTAAGGAAGTTCCTAATGTTTTTCATGACTGGGGCCACTACTGACACTAAAGACTTGACCTTGAGGGGGAATGTAGACAGCGTCCAGGACTTGTGTTGTGCACTATACAGTCTCTCAGAGGATGCCAACAGATGATCCAAGGGCACAGCTAGTGAATTAACTAGAGTTACAGAAAGACAAAGAACAAAACGAGGGTGAACTAGAACACTCTTTGCCAATACTATGCCTCTCTAAACAGTTTCAGGGAATTAAATCTCGTGGGATAAAACTTCCACATTTTTTGCTGGCTGTAAACAACATCGTGTAAAGTAGAGGCCTCTGATGGAAAAACTGCTGAATTTCAAAGAAATCTGAAGCTGTCCAAGAACAAGACGCATCCATGACCAATACAAATTATGTAAAATCCATATTATTTACCGATTGCTTTTGTTGACCAGGAGAGTCTGACTGAGCAGGTGCCCCTTTTCAGCAGAGGCCAAGGGAGAAAAGTTCCACAAGTAAAAAGTACTTTACCACAAAAGAACAGAAAATAAAGGCACATCAGAATGCTATATATGATATATAGCTAGACAACACACACCAGCAAAGACATTTCTGTAGTAAAAAAAAAAAAAAAAAGAGTGCATGAAAGTCGAGACTAATAGCAGTCCCAGTAATACTTACATTCAGTAGGTAATGTCATTCCATTTAAAATTGGTGATTAGTCAAGTAGCTAGATTATTTTCCCAGATTCACTGAGAGAATTTCAATAAAGGAGCAAGTACTTTTATATGAAGATTATCCAGGAGGTAAGAATGAGCATATTAGAATGACTTCAAGCCTTTAATCAAAGATAGTTTGTGCTCCCAGAAAGTATAGACAGGGATTTCCCATTACTAACTCTGGCAGACCAGCTAACTCAGGATTTGCTGCTGGTAGCAGAAAAGCCTGTCCCAGAACATACCAAGTGTTCTTTCATGCTCAGTGCCCATTTATTACCAGGGGAACCTGCCTCTAAAGAATTTCACAGGCTTGCCTATCAAACATTGATAGCTCAGCATATTGATCACGGCTGCAGTAGCATTAGCTATATGGGTTATATCCTGTCAAGGATATAACAGCTGGCCAGCTTTCCAGGCTTCAGGGCACCTTCCACATGCCCAATCTGTCAGGCAGCTCGAGCTGAACTGACTAAAAGAAACATTTGGATGCTAAACCCTCCAGAGCTTTCTTGCCAACACAGAGTAGGAGGGAGGGAGGCTGAGTTCTGAAAGGATAATTCTAGTAATAACAAAAAATAACCACAACCTGGCACAAATAACACACTAAAAGAACAAACAGGATGGAGGGAGGAAGCAGCTACTGCAGCCATCATCATTTGAGCATTTGTTATGGTAAGTTTATTTACACATCTGCACTATATTCATCATATTAATCACTGCAGTAGCCTTAGCAACATGGGTAGATTACCAAGACTTATAACATTTCAGGCATGGAAGAAGAGTCCAGAAGCCCATGAAGAATGGCCCTTGCAAAGCCTAACCTAGATTTATAGAAGGAATCAAGCTTATAGTGCTTTGTAAAAGTATGTACAGAGGACCAAGTTGCAGCTTCTTGAATACTTAGAATCGAATCCTTTCCAAAATGTCACAGATGAAGCCAAGGCCCTGGTAAAGTGAGTCTTGACCCTGCCTAAAATAGTTGTGTTACGTACAACAAAAGCTAACAACCTTGAACAATTATTTGGAAAACGTCTGCTTTGCCACAGGTTGTCTCTTCCTACAGTCACACGAATTTAACAACTGATGCAAAGGTCTGAAAGATTTAGTTCTGTCAAGACAGTACCCGAGTTGCCCATGAACATCCACGTTATGGAGTATTCTCTCTCTCTCTCTCTCTCTCTCTCTCTCTCTCTCTCTCTCTCTCTCTCTCTCTCTCTCTCTCTCTCTCTCTCTCTCTCTCTCTCTCTCTCTCTCTCTCTCTCTCTCTCTCTCAGATTTTTGGGTTCAGGAACGAAAACAGGGAGATGGATAGTCTGACGTAACGTAAACTCACATACCACTTTAGGCATAACAGGAAGATTAGTTCTTAAAGAAAGCATATTCCTATGGAAAATAAGATAGAGTTGACTCACCATAAGAACTTGCAACTTAGATGCTCTTTTTGCAGAGGTTAGAGCAGTCCATAAAACTGTTTTCCATTAAGAATCCCAAGTTAGCTGGTTCAAATGGAGCAAGTTTAAGTTTCTCTAACACAATTTAAGATCCCAAAGATGGGCCACCAGTTTTCTTGGAGGCCTCTTTTGCAAAACTACTTTGAAAAACATTTTGACATGAGAATGCATTGAAAGGAGGAGGATCCACAGACAGACATTGCTGAAATGACTGATAAATGATCCTTGATAGAGGAGTAGGAAAGGCCATAGGATACTAACTCTCACAAATATTGCAAAATCAGAGAACTAGCCCTGAGTGGGTGCTAGTTATGTTGTTGGCACCAACTAGAAAAGCTTTTCCAACTGCTAATATACAATTTTCTAGTAGAAGGCTTTTTTGCCAACATTAGTACCTGCTGTATGCCCTCAGTAAACAGATGCCTAAAAGGTATTAAGACCCTATTATCCAGGTAGACAGTTGAAGTTGACTGAGTGTATCAAATATCCCTGTTCTTGTGCAAGTAGATCCAGTCTTTGAGGAAGCTTGTGGTAATTGTCCCTTGCCATTTCCAAAAGAAAGGAGACCACAGTTTCTGAGCCAAAAGGGAGTCACCACAATACTCTTCAGGGATTCCTTCCAAATCTTCAAAAGTACCCTGGATATTGGTGGAAAAGCATACAGGAACATTCCTATCAAAGGAAAAGAAAAGGCATCTGTCTTACAGGACTTCTTGCATGGAGTCCAGGAGATGAATCCTGCCAGCTGGTTGTTCAGAGAGGAGACAAAGATTTCTTCTTGAGGAACTTCCCACAAATGGATCAAATTTTGGAAGATCCTCTGATCCAGTTTCCATTTGTGAGGGTCTGCCCTTGTCCTGCTCAGCTTGTCTGTCACACAATTTTGCTCTGACAGAATGCAGGATGCCTGTAGAGTGAGATTGTGCTATGAACCTATATCCCAAGCTAGCATGGCTAGTCTGCAGAGGGGACATGACCAGGTTACCCCTTGCTTGTTGATGCATAACAAACTGTGGTATTATCAGTAACAACTTGAAGAGTTTCTGGGGACCAAAGATGATTCAGACCTGTTCAGTGCCTTGATCAAAGCATCTCTTTTATATTTATGTGTTTGCATATGCCCTTGGTCTTCCTACACACCTTACACATTTACCCCTCCTGAAACTGCTCCCCAGGCAAAGTATGATGGGTCTGTGGTGGATGACTGCTTAGGAACAGGGAGGGAAAAGGAAGACCTGGTTTTAGCTAAATCTGCTGTCTCCACCTATGTGGCTTCTCTTTTGACAAACCACAGCACTGGGAACAGAAAAGACAAGGGGTGTTGGTGCGGTGCTGGGAACACAGAGACTTCAGATACCACTATATCTCTCTCATGTGGAGCCTTGTCAGGTATATCATGAGAACTATGGAAGCCATGAGGCCCAAAATCCTGAGGTATTCCTGCAGACTGACTGAAATTGGACTGGAAAACACTAGAAACATATACATATAAAGACCTATTTTTCCTGTGGAACAAAAGTTCCTTACACTGTGGTGTCTAGTTGGCATCCCAGGAATGCAGTCTTGTGAAGAGAAGTCAAGAAAGGCATTTGAAAATTTTCTTGGAATCCCAGCTTGTGTGAGACACCTCTCACCCAAAAGAGAGACATTCCTGACACTTCGAAAAAGACTATGTGAAGATAAGCAAGTCATCTAACTATACAGAAATGTGGATATTCTGTCGCTTGCAGTGAGCTGTAACTGGAGTTAGATACTCTGAGAATGCTCTTAGTAGAGAGGACATTCCAAAGGTAAGGCAGAAAAATGATAATGTGATAATGTACAACTAAGTATGAATAAATATGAACGTGATAAGCATCTTTTAAATCAAGCGTTACCAAGACACTTGAATGAGGAAGATGAGGTAATAAGTTGTAAAGTGACATCATTTTGAATTTGGTCATCACCACAAACAGGTTTAGGAAAGAAAGATCCACAACTGGCCTACAAGCATTTTCTTTCTTCGGCACTAAAACCTGTTTCCCACATGGGAAGGGGGTACTGATTCTATCACTCCCTGGGACAGCATGAGATGAAAGACAGATGGAAACAAGAGAGACTGACCTGGAGGATGAGGAATTACCCCCTGAAAAGGAAGAATTTTCTCCCACTGCTATCTGTACTCTAGATGAATGATCTTCAGAACTCATTTGTCTGATGGAGATTCAGACTTTCTGGAAGAAAAAAAAAAGAGGTGGTGGGGTCTCATAAATACTCATTCTGACTTATTGGACTGTCCCTCATTTTAGGAGTTTCCAAAATTCTTATTGGAACCCCTTCGCTATTTCTTAAATGTCAGTTTATCTGCATTTTGTTCTGGCTGTTTATTGTTTCCTATCAAAACTGCATGGAGAATGACTTCCAAGATGGCTGCACACTGAGTACCAGCTTGTTTCTAGCTCTCCCAGTGAACAGAAACTCAGCAGATCAGGCCAGTAGACCTGTGCTTATGGGTAATTTTCTGCAGCTGTCTAGTAAGTGCACTGCCTGGATGCCAGGAATAAAGAAATACAGAACACCTGCAAAAAAACAGCTACAAAAAGTGAGGAAGAAAAAAAGACTGGGGAAAGTTCTGCAGCTGTTCAGCAAAAAGCAATGCAACCTTCAGATATGACTCCTAATTACCTACAGGAAGATACAAGACACTGCATACAGACCTTGTTAAACTAAACAAAACACTGACAGAGTATATCGATACAAACAACAAAAGGCTGGAAAAAATGGAAGAAGCTTTAAACAGATATTCAGATGAGATGATAAAGCCGCAAAAATCAGAGGTCGAAATGAAGAAAAGGATGACCGAATATGAGATTGCTCAGAAGGGATGTTTCAAAAAATAACAGAATTAGAGGACACAGCACATAGGGGAAAACCTGAGATTTTCAGCTATACCAGAAAAACTGGAAGGAACAGACTGCATTAATTTTATGAAAGCACAAATAAGGTCCAGTGGATCCATCTTCATACACGCCCATTTCAATACTAAATCATGATTATAAAAGTGTTTATGTCTATGATGGTTAAAAGAATGGCAAAATTGATAGATATGGATCAGTGTGGATTTGTGGAGGGGAGGCAAACATTTGACAATATTAACAGAACACTGATGATCCAAAGGGAAGCAGAATGTAAGAAAATATCACTGTTATTGGTGGGTCTTGATGCAGAGAAAGCATATGACAGAGTAGACTGGGACTTCATGAGCAGAGCAATGTAAGCATTTGCTTTCCCTGATACAATTATAAGACTGATTAGGGATCGCTGGCAAAAATTAAAGTGGGTGGGGTCCTCTCTGACAACTTCGTCTTGAGTACAGGAACCAGGCAGGGTTGTCCTCTTTCCTGTTTGCTTTAATATTTAGAACCAATGGCAAAGAAAATAAGGGACTCAGAAATTCAAAGCTATAAATGGCATGGTAGCCAGGAAAAGCTGGCTCTACTTGCAGATGATATTATTTCATATATGACAAAACCAGAAAGGGACAATTCATGTTGTGGAACACTTTTAAGACAGTTTCAAATCTTCTTGGGATACAAAATTAATGAATCTAAAACAAAGGCAACAGCGGTAAATTATTTACCCACACACAAGTTGGTCCAACAATATCCATATTTATGGGGACATGACAAAATGATGTATTTAGGAGTATGGATTACAAATTACTCTGTTGTGCCCGGAAGGATACGTGGGAAGAGACTAAACGGAAGATGATACAAAAATTGACAAACTGGAAACTTTTTTATATGGATATGGATACAAACAATTAAAATGTTTTTAGTCCCTTTAGTCTTATACACAGGTCAGGCATATTTTTATCAACCAGAGGAGAAGATGCAGATAGCAATTAAAGAAAGATTTTTACCTGGGAAGTGAAGACAGCACGGGTCAGGTGCGATAAACTGATTCTTCCAATAGAACAAGGCAGACTAGTATTACCCAATTTGAGGCAGTATTTTAGAGCAACACAGTAAAGGCTCTTGTACATAGCACAAGCAGAAAACTATAATTATAAGTGGAAAGGAATGATGATGATACAGGGGGGAAAGCTCAAGAAATATGGAGAGATTGGGATTTTGGATGCAGACTCTTAAGGAAAACAACAAAAATCATACAGAGTATTATATTCATAAAACAGCAGGGAATATTCTAAGAATTAAACCATCACATGAATGGAGAAAAGAGATTCTGCCAATAGGGATGATTGTCGTTAGGGACACAGATAATAGGCAAGAGGGGGCTGGAATTTATTGGAGAAAATTGGCAAAGGAACCAAGGTATTGTGAGCAATTAACTAGAAAGGGAAAGGTAAAAGAATGGGAAGAGGCCAAGAATTTATTTAGAATGCAGGTTAAAGATTGCCTTCCCTATCAAGGATTGATATCACAGTATAAGCAAAGAGAAAGAAATGGGGGGGGGGGGGGGGAGTCCTAAATGAAAGATCAACACTGGTACAGTTTTTAATGGAATCTAGAATAGAAGCTGCCGTTAAAAAAGGAATACTTAGAACAGCATATAAAATATTGCATGATAATTATAAAAATCAATCAGAGGAGCTTAGAAAGTATTGGGAGGAAAAACTGGATAGGCAATTCACAAAGAGACAATGAGGGAATATATGCATATCTCCCAAATATGCAACAAAGTCTAGAGGATTTAGGATCTTTGCCTGGTAGCGTTTACATAGGTATTTTTATACCCCAAGTAGACTTCAAAGAATTTTTCCTCAGGTGGATAGCAAATGTTGGAGATGTGATGGGCAAGAAAGAGGTGGCTGGGAAGATATTTTATGGGAGTGTAATGAGCTGGCAAACTAAGGATTCCCTGTGAACCGCTCTGTCTGAAATGCTGGGTGAGTGGACTGGACTAACTGGGGAGATGATTTTTTTGAGCTATGACACAGAATTGGAATTCCCTAGACACAGTAAAACCTTGCTGAGTCTAATTATTGTGGCTGCTAAAAAAGCAATTACTAGAAAATGGAAATCTAACTCTAGACCAACTTTACTAGAAGCAGTGAATATAGTAACAGAGATAAAACAACTGGAATTGGGATCTTTAGAAAAGGAATGGAACTACATAGACAAAAAATAGGAATTGTGGGAACAATATATGCAGAGAGGGGACAAGGTTTAAGAGGCAGGATTTAAATGAGCCATATAATGCTTAACTGACAATGACTGGCTAGATTATAAGTGATTTATAATGTTTGCAACTACAATTCCTTCAGTGTTGTCTGTGATGTAAAGAAGTTATGTAATCACCATAACGTTCCAACTGAGTAGGTAACTTCATTTGTCAGCAACCTGTGGGTATCAGATCCGACCTCAGATCTGAGCCGGCAGCTTATCAAGCTAAACGATCCGAGCTCTCAGCTCCTCCCCCTTACCCATAATGCCCTGCTACCTCCCTCCAGTCCTCAGATCGAGTTTGCCAATTGTGCACCCAAAAAAAAAAACAATTTAATATGCTCGGAAGAGGAACACTACCCTGATGCATGACAAAGGGAAACCTTCCGTCATAGATATAACCATGAAACAGGCTAGGGGGAAGGAGGGGGGGGGGGGGTTGGTTGCTGACAAATGAAGTTACAAACTCAGATGGAACGTTATGGTGAGTACATAACTTCTTTATCTGAAGTAGTTAACTTTATTTGATCAGCAACCTGTGGGACAGAGTCCCCAGCTACCAAAAACCTTGGGTGGTCCTCAAGGAAGGATATTCCGGAGCACTGCGGAGCCAAATGCTGCCCTACTTCTGGATATCAGATCCAACTGATAATGGGAAATGAAGGAAAGAGAAGAGGACCAAGTAGCCGCTGAGCAGATGTCATCTAGAGGAACTTTTGACCAGAATGCTGCAGAAGTAGCCATAGAACGGGTAGAATGGGCATGAACCCCCAAGGGTTCAGGCCGGCCGGAAGCTAAATAAGCATGCACGATGCAGTGGGATATCCATCTAGCTAAGGTAACTTTCGTAATAGGCTTTCCCAAAGATGGCTTAGCGAAAAACACAAAGAGCTGATCCGATTTCTGAGTAGTCGCTGTCCTGTGCAAGTAAAAACGCAATTGTCTGTGCACATCCAATAAGTGCAATCTGTATTCCCCTTTGTTCTGAAAGTTTGGGAAGAAACAGGCAAGTTAATGGTTTGGTTGATATTGGATTCGGAGGCCACCTTAGGCAAGAATGAAGGGTTAGTCCTGAGAGACACTCTGTCCTTATGGAAGACCAGATACGGGGGTTTCATACAAAGGGCTTGAAGTTCAGATACCCTTCTGGCTGAAGTAATTGCAATCAGGAAGTTTGTTTTCCACGATAAGAATTTTAACTCAACCGAAGCTGCCGGTTCAAAGGGTGGGGCCGTCAGTGCCTGAAGAGCCAAGGTTAAGTCCCATGGGGGAACCGCATTCTTGACCGGAGGTCTCAACAGAAAGGTGCCTTTCAAAAAGGTTTTGTATATCTTAGCGGACGCTAAGGGACCAAGGTTATCCCCCATGTGGAAATGGGAAATGGCTGCCAATTGGACTTTGACTGTAGAAGCACTGGCTCCTTGGTAGAAAATATGGGACAGGAATTCAAGAACCATTGGAATGGGAGCAGTAAAGGGGTCTAAATCCCTATGTTTGGCCCAGATGGAAAAACACTTCCATTTACTTCTGTAGATCTTCCTGGTAGAAGGTTTATGTGCCGCCACCAGAATAGATTTTACGGGAGACGAGATACCAGGAGTCCTAGCTATTAGTGGAACTGGATCAACCAAGCCGTGAGCTTGAGGTCATCCAGGTTTGGAGGTTGTAATCCCGCAGGATGAGCGATCAGATCCGGAATGGGATCTAAGAACCAAGGAGGAGCTACGCTGTGAGACCGCAGGTAAGGGAACCAGATTTTGTGAGGCCAGAATGGGGCTATGAGGATTATCTTGCTTCCCAACTGATGAGCTTTCTGCAGAAATTTTGTCATTAGCAGAAGAGGAGGATAAGCATAAAGAAGGCCGGGGGCCAAGCATGATCCAGAGCGTCTCTGGGGCTCTCCCCTGTTGGGGGAATTAGAGTGAAAAACTCGCTGCATTTTGCATTTGAAGGAGAAGTGAAAAGATCGCAGCAAGGTTGACCCCATCTGAGGAAGATCTGATTCGCTACTGATAGGTTTGGAGACCACTCGTAAGGTGAGAGGATCGAGCGACTCAGCTTGTCCGCTAGAATGTTGGACCGACCTGAAATGTGCGTTGCTATCAGAAAGCAGTTGGTGGAAATCGCCCATTCCCAAACTCTCAAAGCCTCTCGACAAAGAGGGTAAGATATGGTGCCTCCCTGTTTGTTGATGTACCAGACTACTGCCATGTTGTCTGTCTGAATTGCAATACTCCCCAGATGAAGAAGGTCTTGAAGGGCTTGCAACGCTAGAAGCACCGCCCTCATCTCCAGGACACTGATATGCAGAACGGTCTCTAAAGGGGTCCGCATGCCTTGGACGGTTCTGCCCATGGAATGCCCCCCCCCACCCGAGGCGAGAAGCATCCGTGGTCAGCGTGGCTTGGGGTTGAGGCATCACAAATGGTCTCCCTTCCCGCAGCTCTCAGGAATGGAGACACCAAAGAAGGGAGTTCTTGCAAACCCTGCTTAGGGGAATCGGAGCATCCAATGAGTGAAGGAGGAGAGACCATTGAACCTGAAGAGTCCACTGAAAGACTCTCATGTGCAAACGTGCCAGAGGTGAAAGGCTGATGGCTGCCGCCATGGAGCGTAGGGCTCTCAGGACCAATTCTGCAGATGAGGCTGGGGACTGTAGAAGTGCTATTACGTGGAGTGACAAGTTGCACAACGCTGTTAGAAGGGCTTTGGACTGGAGCATATTTATCCTGGCCCCTATGAAATCCAGAACTTGCATAGGATGAAGAGACGACTTCTGAAAATGTATGGTAATGCCTAGATGCTGGGCCAAGGATAAGGAATAATCCCTGGCGGAGCAGAGCAGATGCCTGGTGGGGGCGGCGAGGAGCCAGTCGTCTAGGTACGGAAAGACCTGAATTCCCTGAAGTCTCAGGTGGGCTGCTACAACTGCCATGACCTTGGTGAACACCCTGGAGGCTGTGGTGAGGCCGAACGGGAGAACCCTAAACTGAAAATGACTGGCTCCTAGCCGAAAGTGGAGAAACCTCCTGGACCGTCTGTCCATGAGAATGTGGTTCATAGGTTCATACTAGGCTATCTGCCCTAGGGCATTTATAAGCCTAGCGAGAATGTGTTTGGCTTTCGCCACCCATTTTAAATTTATTTTGCTATGCCTTTTTCGAGGTTAGTATACTGTGCCTCTGTCTAACAGTGACACAGAAGTGATACCCGGGGTAAACCTACGATCTCCCATCCACTCATCAAGATTCCTCTTGAAGAGAGTCAATGAGGGACTCTGCCTAACCTGGACTGGGATTTTATTCCAGAGTGAAGGAAGCCTCTGGGTTATGAATCTGTCCCTCCAGCATGTCTTATTTATTTCAGTGCTGAGGTTCAAGTCTCTCGAGCGCGTAGCTCGATGGGATTTGGATTTTCTGAGGTGCAGCATGTCCTTTCATTCCGGGTTGGACATGGCTTTATACGTCAGGCACAGATCGCCTCTGAACAGGCGGTATGCCACTGAGTAGAGCTGGAGTTTCTTTAACCGGGCAGCATATGGCATCTCTTTGAGCCCTTTGATCCTCTTGGTGAGGTACTTTTGGGGTCTTTCCAGTTGCTGCAGGTGTCTGGTAAGGTACATCCCAAAGGGGGCATTGTACTCAATTATGGGCCTGATGAAAGAGGCACGATGACCTCCCCTGATCTAGATGTGAATCCCTTCATGATTAGGTGGGCTATATAAAATGTTTTTCTAACCACTTTGGCCACGTGGTTGTCACATGAGAGATTGTTATCAGCTTGGGTCCCCAGGTCCCTAATTACATCTTCTGTACTTAATGGATTACCACCTATGTGGTAATTTGTGGGCACTTTGTTTTTGCCAAAGGGGATGACTATACACTTTTTGGCATTTAGCTTGAGGCCATGGCTCTGGCACCAGTTGTCTGTTTCTATGAGGCCCTTTTGGAGGATGCTTGTGTCGGCTGGAGAGTCGATTATGGCGCCCAGTTTGCAGTCATCTACGAACTTGGTCAGCCACAGTCCTTCCGTGTTGGCCTATACCTCCGAGAAATATATACCGAACAAGAGAGGTCCCAGGACTGAGCCTTGTGGGACACCACTTGTAACTGGTTTGGAGTCTGACATGGCTCCAGCAATTCTAACCATGTGGGTTCTGTCCTTGAGCCAGTTTAATCCATCTAGTGACATAGGGGTTTATATTTAAGCTGGTGAGCTTATCTATAATGCCAGTGTGGGGTATTGTATCGAAGGCTTTTGCGAGGTCCAGGTAGGCTGTGTGGACCTCCTTCCCCTCGTCAATGGCCTTGGTGACTGTTTCAAGGAAATCAACCAGGTTTAAGAGGCAGGATCTGCCCTTAACAAAGCCAAGCTGGGTAGGATCCAGTGTTTGTAGGTCCCCAATATCTTTATTTATGAGGTCCATGATGATCCTTTCCATAGCTTTGCAGACCAAGCTAGTCAGGCTTTTAGGGCGATAGTTTCCAGGATCCGTTGAGGCACCACCTTTATGGAGAGGGACCACTGTTGCTGTACGCCACTCTTTGGGCACATATCCTGTAGTAAGGCTGAGACTGAACAGTAGTTTTATGTTTGGGTTTAGCTCTTCTTGGAGTTCATGTAGGATGTAGCCCGGGACACCATCTGGTCCCACTGATGCTGTGTTTTTTTACTTTGGAGAGGGCGGCTCTTACCTGAGCATCTGAGATGTCAGGGGGGCAGCACTCTGCTGGGATAGATACTTGCCCTTTTGGTGGGGAGTTTGCACTGAACCTGTCAGCTAGGATGTTGGCAATGTCTGTGGGTTCGGTGTATTTTTTTGTCATTTTGGACTAATTCTGAGCATATCTGGGAATTACCACCCAGGTTTCTAACATAACTAAAGAAAGCCTTGTGATTATCCTTAGTGTCCTGTGCAATTTTTCTCTCAAAGCTGGCCTTAGACAATTTTATGTGTGCCCGTAGTTTTTGCTAATACTGATCAGTGATGCCTTCCCTTTTTGGGATTTTGCTCTATCATTTAGTAGCTTCCTCCTTCTATTGTATAGTTTGTTTATGGCTGAGGTCCACCAGACAGGACGTCTGCCTTTGGAGGATTGGGTCTTGGTTTTATTTGGGATCGCATGATCCATGCATTCCTGAAGGTGTTTATAGAATGCGTTTATAAAGGATTCTGCGGTCTGGGCCGATTTTCCACAGGCCCGGGGCTTTGAAGGATTCCACCTCAGTTTTGAGGAGTGTGAAATTTGCTTTAGAGAAGTTTTTCACTGTGGTTTTCTGGGCAGGGGGTGGGGTCGGGATGTGAATATCCAGTGAGATTAGTTTATGGTCTGATCTTACCAGTGAGGGATACACTTCTGGTCCGGAGCATAGAGTCCCCATGTTGGTGATGATCAGGTCCAGTATGTTTTCCCCTCTTGTGGGAGTGGTAACAAGTTGTTCCATAGCATTTGAGTTTATAAATTCTAGGAACCTTTGGGCTAGGGTGTTGGAGCTAAAGTAATGCTCCCAGTCTATGTTTGGGTAGTTGAAGTCGCCCAATATAATGGTGTTTGGAGAGACCTTCATATTTTCCAGTGTTCTCAGGAAGGCCGAGTGGGGTTCCTGGGTTTGGGAGGGTGGTCTGTAGCAGGCTATAAACTGGAAGTCAGTTTTACCCACTGTTAGTCGCACATGGATAGTCTCTGATGCTTCGTGCTTTGCCACCAACCTGGAAGTGTGGGTATCTTTAATGAATATCGATACTCCCCCTCCTTTTGTGGTTCAGTCCAAGTTTTGGGGCCGAAAAGCATGGTATGAGGTATAACCTGGTAGTGCTGGGGTGCTCTCGGGAGCCTTGAACCAGGTTTCTGTTACTGCACAGATATCGATGTTCTCCATGCTAAGGAGAATTTCGAGTGCGTGCATCTTGAGGTTTAAACTTCTGGCGTTGAGTAGCATTACTCTTAGTTTCTTATCCCTTGTGATACCTATGGAGGTGGGTTTGTCTTTTGTGCCTTGCCTAAAAAAGGCACTATGGGGGTAGCAAGAGCCTTTGCCAATATCCAAAAGCCCAGGGGTGACAGGTGCAAGCCATCCCTAGCGAAGCATCGTGGCTTGTTGAGCATATCATCCCAAGCAGACAGGCATTGGATCCCCTTTGAATGACACCAGTACTTAAGCCAATTGTTGAAATTGATCATCTTGTCTTCATATTGTGGCATCATTCTTGGTGAGGGTAAGATGCTACTCAAGGTCAGGGTCATACCGGCCTGGGCTACATGCTCAGAGAGCTCCTTTATGTCTCTTTTCATGTAGTCCAGGGAGGTACGTCTCAGGTCATTCACACCAGCATGGACAATGACTGAGTCATATTTGCACTTGCCTTGGAGTGACCTGAGTGCTTGTGTTATGTGGCGGATCCTAGCGCTCGACAGGCTGCTCACCGTGACCCTCTCCTTGTTCAGCCTGGTGAGCGGGACGTCAGTGTGCCTGACGACAGAGTCACCTATAACAAGTGTATCAGGTGTGTTGTTTAGTCTTAAGGGCTGTGACTGTTTGGCACACTGGCTTTGTGAGATATGTGTTGCACGTGTTTTGTTTTGGGGTAGCGGCTGCTTGGGTGTCTGCTTTGGAGGTCTCTGCTGCTTCGGCAGATCTTTATTTAGAGCCTCCGGGTATGTTTTTGTGTGATTATGTGTTTGGTTTGCTGTCGTGGTAGGTCTATGTGAGACTGGAATTGTAGTGAGTGTGGTTTCCTTCTCCTCCTGACTGGTTATGCCAGTACTGAGTTGAGAGAGCTTAGCCTCCAGTTTGGCTATATGGTTGCATCTCTCACATGTGTTGCAATTTGTTGGGAGGAGGAGAGGGTTGTCTATGTACATGAGGCAGTTGTAACATTGCCTCAAGATTCCCAGATTCACCAGCTGGACCGGAGAGGAGATTGACAACTGACCTATGGACATGCTAGAATAATATTGGGAATTCCTTAATAATTGAAAACCAGGGCCAGTGGGGAGTGAGGGTGTAGTGCTTTTAATTTTTAGTGCTGACTTATATAATTGCTTTAGTGAGCAAGTGCCAGGTAACTTAAGTGCAATGTGTTACAGGTAACTTAAATGCATCCTTGAGGTCTATGGAGCACATCCAGTAGTTCTCCTGTAGAACAGGGAGAATAGACTGCAGAGTGACCATCTGGAATTTCTCTTTGGCAATGAACAGGTTTAGAGTTGGCAGGTCGAGAATTGGCCTCAAGTCCCCCGTCTTTTTTGGCACCAAAAAGAACCTGGAGTAATTGCCCAACCCGGATTGCTCTGGGGGGACGTGCTGTATGGCCCTTTTTTCTAGCAACTTCTTTATTTCTGAAGCCACTGCCTCCCTCTCATTGGGTGGGACATCGGGAAGGCGTTTTGTTAGTGGGGGAAGATTTAGAAAGGGGATAGTGTAACCTCTGGATATTATTCGGAGCATCCAACGATCTGCAGTAATGGACTCCCAACTTTGTAGGTGTTCCGAAAACCGCCCCCCCAACTGCCTCCAGAGAGGGACAGCCAGGCAAGCCCTCAGGGCTGCTGCGCAGGTCGGTCCGAGAAAGGTTCTCTGTACCCGAAATTCTTCGGCCCCCCTCTGCCTCGGGACGGTGTCCACCTTGTCCTCATCTGCCTCTGAAGGACGAAGGGTCCGGAGCGGGATGGGACTGCTGGGACTTCCGGAACCACATCTTTTGTCCTCTCTGGTTCCTTGAGAAGGACTTTGAGGATTCAAGAAGTGGATCCCGATGGCAGACAGCGTCTTCCCGTCTTTCTCGCTCTGGAGCAGCGTGTCATGGATGGTTTTGCTGAATAGGGTAGAGAACTGTCAAAAGGAGGGTTCACAAAGGACACCTTGAAGGGTTCCGCAAAGGCGAAGCCAGGCGTGATGCCGCAAGGCGACCCCTGCTTCGCTGGCTCTAGCCACTCCCTCCATGGCATGGGAGAAATGCCGCATGGAAGTGTTAGAAATTGACTTTAGAGTGGCCATGCGAGCCGAGAAGGTCCGTTTGTCCTCGGGCTGCCATGGACTCTGGGAGGGCTCCAGCATATTCTTTAATTAGATCCCACTGGAGTCTAATGACGTGTGCCAGATAATTCAGTGCCCTTATAGAAAAGGTGGCTGAAGCAAACATCCGCTTTCCAATACGGTCCATCGTCTGAGACTCCTTATCAGTAGGATGGACTGAGGAACTTTCTTGCGCTAGTTCCTTCTTGGTGGCAGCTGCCACCACCATGGCATCTACCGGGGAACCTTTATTCTGCGCTGGTTTGTCAGGGGGAAGGACTAAGTATCTTGTCCAGTCTTCTAGAGATTGGCTCCACAGTGTCCGGCTCCTTCCAAGCCCTGGCAGTAATCAAGTCTACCCGGTGATCAGCCGGGGGGGGGGGGCACCCAAGAGGTAGACGGGCCTGTGAACGCCTCCAGAAACACAGACTCATCCAAGGAAGGTTTATGGGCTGACCACCCCCCTCTAATATGCAACATTTCCATAATGTCTCCAAAGGAGATCTCTTCAGGGGGTGACCTTGGGGGAACCTTCCCCTTCCTCTAAGTCAGTGTCCTCCGTGAGGGACTCGGGGGAGTCCAAGTGCCTCCTCTTGCACTTTCGTTCATGAGGGACCTCCTCGGCGGGGCTGTCCGAGGAGGGCTCACCAACGGGGTCCTGTTCCTCTACAGGAACCAACTGGAGCGCCGGCGCAGGCTGTCCCTGGGGCCGGACGATGAAAGATAGGCCAAAATGCAAGAGAGTGAGGGGTGGATCCGCAGCCCGGACCGGGGACCTGGAACTCCTCGACAGCACCCTCTCCACCACATCAAAAGCCGAGGGTGAACCACTCTCCCCTGACTCCGAGAGTAGCCCCCTCAGCTCCGACGTGAGGACCGGTGTCGGAGCCGACGCGATCGGACCCGAAAGGGGAGTGTGCTCAGACCGAAACAGAGCCGAAGACACACTCACCCCTGCGGATCCGAAGCTCAGCTCTCGGCCCGCTCGAGGGTACGGTTGGCGTCGAAGTAGCCACCACTGTCGGTGCCGACTCCCCGGCTCCAAGACGGCTCGGATCCAAAGACTCCAAAACCCGATAGTGAATCGGATAAGGAGCAATTGGGACAAAGAAAGGGGCCGAGCTCCCACCCGGGGGGGGGGGGAAGGCAAGAGCACCCGCATCTGCATTTGGGCCTGCAGGAATTGACTCATCATCCGGTCCATATCAGCGTCTGACATACTCCTAGTAGACCTTGAAGAGGTCGTTGAGGCGGGCCGGGAAGGCCACCTAGATGACCTCAAGGGAGACCGGTACTCCTCCTCCGGAGAAAAGCAGGGAGAACAGAGCCGAGAGGGGGAAGAACCGGAGACCCTCTTGGGAGAGCCAACTAATTTAGCAGGCGGAGCAGAAGGATGAGATTCTGCCCTCCGCTTGTGGCTCTTATGCTGGTCCTTATCCCTATGCCTCTTCTCTTTGCTAGAAGAGTCCCCCTTTCCCTGAGACACAGAGAGAGGTTGAGTCCCTGCCAGGGGAGGGGGAGCTGAAGGTTGGACAGCCGCAGCTGCGACTGGTGCCGCTGAGGGAAAGGAGGAAGAAGAATCCGTGGGCAAGAGTCCCGCCAGGATTAACTTATTCCTCCTGTCCCTCACAGCCCGGGGGTTAAAGGCTGTGCACACTTGGCAGCCCGAAGACAAGTGGGCCACCCGCAGGCAGAGAATGCACTGAGTGTGGCCATCCGCTGGGGACAGCTTATGACCACACTCAGTGCATTTAGAAAAAAATGGCCTTAGGCTCCTCAGCCATTGCACGTTGAAACACGCCCACACACACAGAGAAAGGGGAGGGGAAAAAACTAAATTTACACTTAAGTACCACAAAAAAAAAAAAACACTGAAAATACAGAGACAGAAAACTAAGGGCCTACTATACTCACACACACACCGAAAAAAAAACACTAAAAACTTGAGGAAAATAGTTTTAAATAGTTTTAAATACTCTCACCAACGCCAAGAGCTAGTCACTTAAGCTGTCAGAAGCCACGGCAAACGAGATCTGAGGACTGGAGGGAGGTAGAAGGGTATTATGGGTAAGGGGGAGGAGCTGACAGCTCGGATCTTTTAGCTTGGAAAGCTGCCGGCTCGGATCCGAGGTCAGATCCGATACCCACAGGTTGCTGATCAAATGAAGTTAACTACTTCAGATATAATGTTTGCATCTAAAGTGGTGTCAGTGTTGCTTGTTTTTCATTTATATAAATATAAAATTAAAGATAAGATTGCCTAGGTCATACGTGATAATTTAATAAAGATGTTTATTGAAAAAAAAACTGGATGGGGAATAACAGGATCCCTTGGAAAATTTGGAAAAGAAGGGCTGAAAAATTCTAGAGACTCCTGTACCTGCTTGCCCCTTTCATCACACTTTTTCATCATCTCTGCAGCAGAAGGGACAAAAACTAAATCTCTATCAAAAGGAGAAATTAAAATCTCATTTTTAATTTCATCTGTGAGTACAGACAATGCAGCCATGCAAACCTCCTCAAACAGTACCAGTGGCATCAGAGTCAGAGTCATACACACACTACATACAAAGAGTAGTGAGTTGAACAACAGAAGTTGCATTTAAATCAGGTTTTTCCTCACAATAAGAAACTGCAGACAAAACATTCCTCATACTTTCCCAATTAGTCAGGATAAGCCTTAATAATAAGAGTTTGATGATTCAAAATTCTCAAAATCAGTATTACAGAAGCATAAATGTTTTCCTATCGTTATCAGAAACAGTAGGATTGGAATCAAGTGTTTAGCAGCAGAGGGATTAACTAAAGCTATAGCTGCTGGATCAGGTTTGGGAAGAGTGTGGAAAATGTAAAAGATTGAGGAACTTTATACATCCTAGCTGCCAACTGGCTGACCGTCAGGAAAACTGTAGGCGCACACATCCTCCAAAGGTGGCAGAACTGGAGGAATAATGGTAGCATGTTCCGGAAATCCCTTCTGCAACAGCACACAGTACTTTCTCAGGAACTGGGAAACCTTAATGATTTCCCACTGAAAACACTGGCACATTCTAGAAACACTGTCAGAGAAAAAGACCCCCCCCTCCATACCCACAGACACCATCAGAAAAGTACAGTTTTGTACCTACCATAAATGTAGACATTCGAGTGTCTTCACTGCTGCAGTCATTACACTTGGGTTATCCTGCCATCAGGCGGGCCCCGCAGTCGGCCTGAGATCCAAAGTCTTGGTCCGGCATCGGTTGCTGTCGCATCTTCCCTGACGTCAGTGCGCCAGGGCTATATAAGAAGCAGCAGACGCCATTTTCTTCAGTTTTTCTTGCCTGGATGTCAGGTACCCCCAAAAATGGTAGGCAATACGTATTGCTAATAAAACATACAAAAAAGGTAAAAATAAAACCTTCATTAGCCAGCAAATACACCACATAGGTAGTATAGGTTAGTCCCAGATAAGAAAGAGGGGCTGGCGGGTGGGTAACCTGGACTGCAGCAGTGAAGACACTCGAACATCTACATTTATGGTAGGTACAAAACAGTACTATGTTCATAGTGTTTCACTGCTGCAGTCATTACACTTGGGTTGAATCCCAAAGCTGAGTTTGGGTGGATGGCTCTAGAGAGGATTTGGTGTGGCCTATGAGGCCCTGCAGCACTGCAGTGGCAAAGCTAGCTCTGGAACTAGAATAAAGAGGCAAATGGTAATGCTTGGTAAAGGTGTGCACTGAAATCCAAGTTGCAGCTTCCAAGATATCTTTGGTAGGTACTCCTCTAAGGAAGGCAGTAGAAGTGGCAGTTGCCCTGGTGGAATGTCGTCTAATATTACTAGGTACAGGTTTCCCATTTTGTGTGTAGCAGAGCTGGATGCAGTGTCCTATCCACTTTGAGATGGTCTGCTTTGAAATAGCCTTTCCCTGTGATCCTGCAGCATATGATACAAACAATTGTTCAGATTTTCTGAAAGCTTTTGTTTTGTCCAAGTAGAAGCACAATTGCCACTTCTACTGCCTTCCTTAGAGGAGTACCTACCAAAGATATCTTGGAAGCTGCAACTTGGAGTTCAGTGCACACCTTTACCAAGCATTATCATTTGCCTCTTTATTCTAGTACCACAGCTAGCTTTGCCACTGCAGTGCTGCAGGGCCTCATAGATCACACCAAATACTCTGTGTATGTCCAAGGAATGTAGAAGTCTCTCCCCTTTATTCTGGGGATTTGGATAAAATGTTGGCAAGTGAATAGATTGGTTAAGAGCCACACTGGAAACCACTTTAGGCATAAAGGTAGGGTTTGTTCTTAAAGAAACCCTGTCTTGGTGGAAAATGATAAAAGGCTCCACTGCCATTAGTGCCTGCAGTTCTGAGACTCTCCATGCTGAGGTTATTGCCAGAAGCAGAGTAGTTTTCCATGATATATATTTTAACTCTGCTGAATTGGCTGGTTCAAAAGGAGACAGTGTGAGCTTTTCCAAAATGAAATTGAGGTCCCAAGTTGGTGTTGGTGCTCTCCGGGGCGGTCTTATGTTTTCAGCCCCTCTGAGGTACTGCTTTAGCAAAGGGTGAGAAAAAATAGGAGGATCTGTGTTGTAATGAGCCGAGATGGCAGAAGCGTGAATCTTAATGGATGAGAAGGATAGTCCTTTGTCCAGCATCTCAGTCAAGTATTGTAGTATCTGAGGAATGTTAGGGACCAGAGGATCAAGGTTTTGAGCCTGGTTCCAGGCACAGAATCTCTTCCACTTTTCTGAATAAGATTTCCTGGTGTTAGGCCTCCTGGTCTCCAAAATGACATCCATAACAGCTTTAGAGAGAGAAGTTGTCTGTTTGGCTAATTAATCTGCCATGTAGCCAGGTTTAAGGTTTTGAGCTGACTGTGCAGTATCTGATTGTTTTGCTGAGTCAGAAGGTGTGGAATATGAGGCAAAATCCAAGGTGGGCCTTGAGCTAAGTTCTTTAAGATTGGGTACCAATGCTGGCGTGGCCAGTCTGGAGCAATCAGAATCATCTGTGGTTTGTCTTGTCTGGCTTTTAGGAGTACCTTTGAAAGGAGAGGCAGTGGTGGGAAGGCATAAATGCTTAGGCTTTTCCAGCTGAATGAAAGAGCATCCACTTTCCATGCTTGTGTGTGATAAGTCCTCATGCAGAATTTTTGTAGTTGGAAATTCAGTGGGGAGGCAAAGAGATCTATGTCCGGGCACCCCCATTTTTGCATTATCATGCTAAAAACTTGTGGATTTAATTTCCACTCGTGAGGATCCATGATGTTTCTGCTTAGGTCGTCTGCCAGAGCATTTATCTTTCCTGGCAGGAATTGTGCTTGCAGATGAACTTGATAAGCTATAGCTGTGTTCCACAAGGTCATGACTTGCCTGCATAGGGGGTAAGAATGAGTGCCCCCTTGTTTGTTTATGTACCACATCACTGTGGTGTTGTCTGTCCTTAATAATAATTGTCCTGGATGCAGAAGGTCCTTGAAAGCTGTTAGGGCATTTTGTACAGCCAACATCTCTTTTTGATTGATGTGAAGAGGCATTTGTTCTGTGGTCCATTTGCCCTGAATACATTTTCCTGCCATGTGTGCTCCCCAGGCATAATCCGAGGCATATGTTGTTATACTCTGCTTGGCTGTGGGAAGAGTGAAAGGCTGACCCTTGTTGAGGTGACATGCCTGTGCCCACCATCGAAACTCCTGTTGTAGGCAGGGAATTAGAGGTATTACTGTCTCCAAGCTGTGAGAATGTTGAGACCAAACACTTTTTAGGTACCATTGTAATTTCCTCATATGCAGTCTTGCATATGGAATTAGTAGTATGCAGGATGCCATGAATCCCAAGGCCTGCAGAATTTTTCTTGCATGGAGATGGGACTTTGTTGCCATCAATTAAAATACTGACTCAGTTGTCCTTGTTTGTCTGGCATGGGATAAGGCATCTGGGCCGTTGTATTTAAGCTGGCACCCAGGAATATTATCTCTTGTGATGGCACTAGTTTTGATTTCTTTTAGTTTACTGTGTACCCTAGGCAACTTAATCTTTTTACGAACGCCAGATGCTGTAGAAGAATGTCCTTGCTCTCTGCTTGAATCAGGCAGTCATCCAGATATAGATATAAATGAATTCCTCTTTGTCTACAAAACAGAATTACTGGTGCCAGGCACTTGGTAAAGACCCTGGGTGCAGTAGATAAGCCAAAGGGAAGTGCAAAGAACTAGTAGTGCATTGAACCAGCTATGAATCTGAGGTATCTTCTGCAATTTTGTCTAATAGGGACATGCAGGTATGCCTCTTTGAGGTCCAAAGTTACAAGCCAAGCTTTCTTGCCCAACATGGGAAGGAGCTGTTGTAGTATCAGCATTTTGAATTTCGGAACATCCAGGTAAGTATTTAGAGTGGAAAGGTCCAGAATGCGTCTCCAGGCTTTGTCCTTTCTGGGTACCAGGAAGAGTTTTGAGTAAAATCCTTGTCCTTTTTCCTGTTGTGGTACTTTTTGAATAGCTCTCATGTCCATGAGAGCTGTAATTTGTTTTTGTGCCTCTGCCCATTGATTTTGTGGCAGGTCTGGCATTCCTTTTAGCCTTGGTCAAGTGTGAAAGTGGAACCTGTAACCTTGAGACACAATATTCGGCACCCATTTGTCTTGGGTGATTGCTTGCCAGTTTTGAGAAAAAAGTACTAGTTTCCCCTAAGGGGTCTGCCAAAAGGCAAAAGTCTGGCATTGGAAGGGGGAAGTCATTGGGCCTGTTTCCTGTAAGGTTGTTACTTATCCTCACCTTGTTTTGGATTTGAAGCACCCCACTGTCGTGGTCTGTAAGAATCTTGTGGCTGAGATCTGCCTATTGGGCATCTGTATCTGCCTCTTTGTGGCCTTTCTGACACTGGAAAGGACCAATTCTTTGTAGGCCAATTTCTGCTAAATCGTGGTGGCGGCACCTGTAAGAAATCCTTCACTGTTTGCATAGATTTTGCCTTAACCTCCATTTTCTTTAATACCTCTTCTGCCTTAATACCAAATAAATTATCTTGCTGCAAAGGTGCATCCAATAATTTTGCCTTAACATGATCTGGTAAACTTTGTTCTTTTAACCAAGCGTGCCTTCAAATCACACATCCTGTAACTGTTGCTCTACAAGAAGCTTCTAATGAATCAAAACCACATTGCAAAGTATGCTTTCCCACTTGTTCAGCTGCATGCAATAAATCCTGCATTTCCTTATAGTCAGGTTGTTCTGCATTTGCACTCATTTTCTGTTTTGAGACAGTAAGTATTGTTGATACTTAAGCATGTGAAACTGGCAATTTAGAGCCCTCACTGCTAAAGTTGCAGAGGTGTAAACTTTCTTTCCCCATCTGTCTAATGCACTAGAGTCCCTATCCGAGGGAACTGGATTCTTAGCCGTGGAAGCCTTAACCCCTTTGGGACCTTGGGAAATAGTTTCTGGGTCTGCAACAGGATTTTTATAAAGAAATTTGTGAAAGTCATGGACTCTGTAGTATCTGTCTGGCTTGACTGGAGCGGGGGGTAAAGAATCAGGGTTTAAACTAGATTCAGAGAACACATCCTCCACAATGTCCAACACTGGCGGAATAGCAAGGGGCCTGTGCTGAGGCAGCAAAAGAAAGTCTCTGAGCCTTTTCTTGGATTCTGAATAATCCTGGCCCTCCCAATGGAAATGCTCCCTCATTGTATGTAAAGTTTCCCCAAAAGAGTAATCCACAGGAGGAGAGGCTGAAGGAATTGATTCTTCAGCATCAGAATCCTCATAGTGGGTAAAGAACATCCCTGGTCTGAAGAGGAATCAGAATAAATAGAAACCTAGTCAGAGGAATCATAGTCTGTATCCTGCCTAGGCCTTTTATCAGGAGGGGGATGGGAACCCCTGATCAGAGTATCAAGTCTTTGGCCATCTTGAGCATCTGTTCTTTAGGCATGGAGGGCTGTCCAGGTGAATGTTGTACTTGTTTCTTTGTCTTTAGTGAAGGCTTAGTCTTGGCTGTAGCTGCAATGGTAAGTTGTGTAGCCCTGAAAACACCCTCAGAAGCTGGTGCCTGCTGAGTGGCTCCGGACCCATCTGAAGGGTTAATCTCCGTTGGTCCAACACCTTGAGGCTCCAGGGGCCTAGGCACCTCCACGTGGGAGTCGGTCACGGCCTGTGGTTCTGAGGTAGCGGGTGTCAGGGGCTGCGAAAGAGCCTGACTGAAAACCGGCGACTGGCCTAGAAAAGGCTTCGTCGTCAGTTTTGGGCCTCGGATGCCTTTCCTTATCTTTGCGCTTTTTGTGCATTCCGGTCGTCAATTGTTCCGATGGCATTGTATAGTTAAACCTTCGCCCAAAGTAATGGCGAGCAAAATCAAACCGATGTTTAATAGTGTGTTTGTTAAATCTAGCACAAAACAAATAACTAGTGATGTCGTGATCTGGGCCTAGGCATGGAATACAGTAAGAATGAAAATCCTTATGAGGTATTTGCTTCCCTCAAGAAATACATTTATTAACTTTTTCTGACATTGGTCTGAGGCAAGAAAAAATTTCCCCAACGGGGTACTTAGCTTTATTGAAGACTTCGGTTCTGAAATCGAATCTGAAATCTCAGGAGTTGGCTGACAGGCACTTGCGAACTGCTTTTGCTTCAGGCACCGCACGGCAAGAAAGACTGAAGAAAATGGTGTCGGCTGCTTCTTATATACCCCTGGCGCACTGACGTCAGGGAAGATGCGACAGCAACCGACGCCGGACCAAGACTTTGGAACTCAGGCCGACTGCGGGCCCGCCTGACGGCAGGATAACCCAAGTGTAATTAGTGCAGCAGTGAAACACGATGAACATCTGAGCTGCTCTCTGCATCAGAATCAGAAATGAGGAGATAACCCTGTAGCTTATCCCTTCATCTTCCCGTCCAGATTCGGAATCTTGAATTTCTGCAGGAAAACAGGTATCCCTCTATTTTTTAAACCAAGAAAATACTTTACTTGAGTTAAACCTTGAGCCACACCCAGTAAACTACTCCTGTGTAAGTAAATCTGAGGAGGAGTACATACGTGCTTAGTTTTCAGTTTGTTTTTGACAGGAAAAATGGGACCAGCAGTGTTATTTAATGCCAGCAGCAACTTTCCCCAGGGTTGAGCACATTATTTTGACAAAACAGAGAAGCTTTCTGTTCCATTTCCAGGACTGACAAGAGCCACATTTCAGAAAGCCAATATAGCTCTTCTGGAATGCTTTTCAGTAACTTTTTGCAGTCCTTTATTTTATCTTTTAATTCCATTGAGGGAACCCCAAAATCCACAGAGAACATGGATAACCCCCGGGCTGTACTAGCTGTAGGTGCCACACCAGAGGGATCAGGGGTAAAAGATGAGTGGTCTGAGGTACAACGAATTGCCACAGCAGGGTCACCCACCTGCGGCTCAGGCAAATTGCTAGCCTGCTGTGATGGCTAAGGCTGTTTGCTTAACCTTTCCTTTTTGTGGCTGGAAGAATGACCAACCATGGGACTTGCAGACTGTTCCATGTTCAAGCTGAAAATGGTGCTTCTTTCTCAGGGAAAATAAACAGCAAATGCCAGTAAAAACAGAGAGTCTTTATAGATAAATATGAGTCTAGCTGTCCTTGTGGACCATTTTAAGCAAAGCTAATTTCCCTCAAAGGTGAAAATCAGAGTACCTTGTGCCTACGAGATAAGCACTTTTAAACATTATGCCAACCTGACCCCTTCTGCTGTGAAAAAAAGTTACTTTTTTACAGATATTCACAATAAAAAGCACTTTAAAACACTTCGTCATACCACAAAGTAAAGCAAACACCATCTCCTCAGAAAAAACATTTTTCATTTACTTTAAAGAACTTTTAAACTGACAGGAAAAAAAGAGTGCTCCTGTTTAAAAGGACATTACAGCTTTGGGACAAGTCCATTGAAGCACAAATTCTTAGCTTTAAAATAACCTTCCAGAAAAGGGAAGGTGTCAATAATAAACAAAATTATAAAATGTAGTCCCCCCGCCAAGGAAACTTACCTGTCCAACAGAAGCCAACTGTCAATCCTCGAAAGCCTCGGAGCAGTGTACTCTCTTGGTGGCAGTAAAGCTCTGAAGAGCTTCTCACCCAAACTTGTCTTTTAGTCAGCTCAGCTCAAGCTGCTTGACAGTTCAGATGCATGGAAGGTGCCCTGAAGCTTTGGAAGCTGTACAGCTGTTATATTTCATTGCAGGATATAACCCATACAGCTAAGGGTATGGCAGCAGTGATCAATATGATGAACACCAACATTTTTGTATGTACGCAGGATTGGATATGGCAGAAGTATTTAAAAAATAATCTTCCTGAGTTTTTAATAAAGTAGAACTATGCATTCTGCAAACTAGAAAACCTTAGGGTAAAGGGAATTCATGTTATAACATTGAGGACACACAAAAATAACTGAAGTGATTATATTAATGCATCACAATCACTGAAGTATTAAAATACAGAAACATGTTTTGGGTGGGCAGCTCCCCTGCACAACTCCATATAACTATACAGATTCCACAGCTGCAAAACCATGGAGAAAGAGCAAGCATCCTTAAAAAGGAAGTACGCTTCTACATCAACTCTGCCACTAGTATGAGAAACTCTAAAGTGAGGAACATTTCAAAAAACATGGTATGAATTAATGCCCCCCCCCCCACACACACACACACACACACACACACACACACACACACACACACACACACACACACACACACAAGGAAAACCAACATGTGGACAAGACATAAAACAGTAGCACTGAAGTTGCAATTCAGCCAGACATGACACGTAATATAATTTGCATAATGAAGTACTCAAAGTGAGTTGATCTTACTGCATGTGGGACATTAATGCAGCTGATCAAATGGCAGGCAAGGTCAATAAAGTAAAAGTGGTAAGTGACAATACCAGCTAAAGAAAACTTTGGTAAGTATTATTTTGTCAGAACCACTCTACTGAATGCTGTTTACATTTTTACTTTATTTATCCTTTGTTGACGGGATTAGTCCCACTAGCTAGCGGTTTGTTTTCAGGGTAGACCTGAGATGGAATATTTACTACTAGGGGAAATAAATCTGGCCAGGCACAAGGCCTGTTTGAGAAGTGCCTTGGGATCTTTTAGCTTCACCTGGGCTACAATCAACTCAAGACTGCATAAAACAGCGAGAGTGAACACAAACATAAATCTTCTAAATGCTACCTTGTGTCACACCCTTAAAAGTATTCACAATATTTTAGGGGCCTAAAGCACTTTAGATTTCAACACAACAGTATTTGGTATTTTACATCGCATAACTGCTAGTTCAACTTCCCAGTAAGATTTTCATCAATGATTTACAAAAAATAAACCAATGTTCATTTTTTGAAAAACAAAGGAGTAAAAAGTAAATAAGCACATTTACAAGACTGATTTAAACTCACTGCTTACCTCACACTATACATCTTTGATTTTCTCAAAATTAAAACGTTAAACAATTCAAAAGTTTCACATCATTACTGAAATCAGAAATTAAAACTGAAGTACATGCAGTTGCAAATTAGAGAACAAATCTATAAAAGGCAAGTAAGCAAAATGTAAATAAACTGTTACGGGGGCTGCACCCCTCACTCTGCAGTGTGTGTGTGTGTGTGTGTGTGTATCTTTATATTATACACACATATATATATATATATATATATATATATATATATATATATACATATATATATATGTATGTATTTATGGAGGCAATTCATAAAGATTACAACTATGTGTACCCCTCATCATAACTTTTATGAATTCCCACCACAGTAGCTCCAAAACAGGACTACACTGATGTAAAAGGAAAGTTTGGCTGGAAAGTGACTTTTCTGTCTACCACTAAGCACAAAGTTAGTATATTTAGCATGTGGACTGTAGGGGTCAAAGCCCTTTTAGGGAAGGGGTGCAGTGGGAAAATATTTTTTCAGTAGCTGAATGCCTTGTTAAATAGTTGTCATTTTTTAAATGCAAGCTTTCCACTAACATTCTGGCAATGCACATACAGAAATATTTTATAAATTTGACTCAGACTACTATGAACTTCACCTCTTTCTCCAAATAAAATAAGTAAAACATAATAAACAAATATGAATTTCCAAGAACTTAAATGCAGTTGTTGGCAAACAGATCTGCAAGTGCTGAAGTCTTTGAGGCCGGAAAGAGTTAGACTCTACTAAAAGGATAAACAAAAGCAACAGTGTGTCATCTGTTACAGTTGTTACTCTACATGAATAAAAATACATTCTCCACATATTTTTACTGCATTTCAGTTTTAGGTGGTAAATATTTTGATAAAATTCTTCTATTCATGACATTCTAAGCACACAAAGATGGGCAACTCCAAAGAAGAAAGTTTCATACAGTCGGTCTGTTTATCTGCACACAATAGCTTTGTGATGTGAAGCTGTCAAAAATAAAACCTCTCTGTATGGAAACTTGTTAATTCTGTAAAAGCTACAAAAGAATATGGATGAAGCACAGTACTGGAACAATCTTACCTCCTTGAGTTGCTCAGTGCAGCTGAAAGTAAAAATCTGTTAAGAGTTATATTAAAGTAGTGAAATTCGTAAATCACTGCCTAAAGTGAAGTGAAATTGTCATACCTCAAGTGATGTGGGAGAGTCATGGTGTCTGAAAACTGGATAGATATGAAAAAGCTGAGGTGCACACCTCTCAAATTCCTGTGATTTAGGCACAGTGCTATGATTTTAGCACTCAGATTTTTACCTTGCTCCTTCCTAGACTTACTGATCTTACTCAAAATCAGACTTGTGACCTTATGGAAAAGACTCCCTTCTAGTAGCTATATAGGGAGTAGGAAAAAGACCCTCTACTGTAAATAAAGTGTTCCACTTTCTGACCTTCTGCTATGATTTGTAAAGACCAGGACTATGATTTTTAATGCACAAAGATTTAGAGGTATGCTAAGGTGGCATTGCAAATCAGCAAGGAGCAGGCAGTGAGGTTCGACTCCTTCTGCCAAGAGCATCGGAGTGCTCAAATGAGAGAGGCTGCAAAGTACCTTGGAATGATTAAGTTGAACCGTGTAACTTAACAGAGCTGTCTGATGTGTTTATCAAACAACTGTGGTTGGTTGAAGGGGATGAGGCTGAAAGTTTGTACTAGGGACATTGGGAAGCCACAGGGGACTGTAAAGTACCACCTGAAGAAAACTGGAGGTTAGTTTTGCAACTAAGCAGTCTGACCCAATGGAAGAGAACTAGATTGTTACAAAGGACAAAATCAGAGGGTGTAAGCGAGCCTGAGAATACATGTTTTTGGAGGAAGGAAAAAGTTGGATTTGCTAGATTGTGTTAAAACTGGACTAAGCAGGCAGGGCTTCCTAAGGAATCAAAAGGCACTGACTCAGCCAAAAGACTTGTCCAGGGACTCAGAAAAAAAAAACTTCTGCGGCCAAAAGGGGACATTTCCACAACTGCAGAAAATACAATTTAGAGACATGTTAGCCACGATGAAGAAAGACCTCATTAAAAGCTAATCTGCATGTCTCTGAATCACCCATAACTACTGCTTGTGCAAATTAGCACTTTCCTGCACCAGTTACTAGTGGTGGGCCCATGCACAGAGTTAGCAGATGCACTCACTCTTACACACACACAAAACATATTTATCCCAAGATTGACTTAATGCCTCTGATTATCTCTTAACCTTGACTCTACATATATAAATTAAGGACTTGTACACTCAGTTAATATTGGACTTTAAAGTTTCACTCTTGTTGTTGTTTGTAAAGTGTTTTGAGATGCTAGATCTGCTGCTCTATTAACTTTTTAAGCAAATCCAAGTAATAGTTTAAATCCCTCCCTAATTTTACACAATGCCTCTTATACATACCCTGTCCCTTATAACTTGTGGAGCAATGCAGTCACAGAATGCCAGAAAGAGTTTCATATTTCAAAAAATACACGAACACAAGACCTCTCAGCTAATTTAGCTGGCTATCGGTCTGAGTTGCCAAGCTGCATTCTGTGTCAAGGACACAATTTTGAAACTCCTCCCCCCTTTTACTTTAACATTTTTTGAGAGAGTTAAAAATAATAGAATAAGGCGATCCCTGGTGGACAGAGAACCAACACTCTGCTAAGATGGCGTGTGTTGAGGACACAGGGATCATAACTCCCCCCCCACTTTTGCTTTAACTTTTTTTCATCAAGATGCAATAATAATATGTATATGTAAGAGAATCCCTGGTGTCCAGTGGTAGTGCACAGGGTTAAGGAGCTGTTTGGAATGCCAATAGCACAGGGCTTGAATCTTTTTAAGTGCCTTTAGGGCACAATGTACAGTATTCCCTAGTGCCTGGTATTTCCCACCCCTCCTCAATAGAGCAGGATTTGCTCAATAGTCTAGGAGAGTTGTGAAAGTATGACAGCCCTCCCACCTACATTCTTACATACACAGCTCACCTAACTGCACTCTCAGACTCACTCACCCATTCACCTACATGCCAGCACACACACACACACCCCCAGCCAAACTATCTCCAAATTATCCGCCCATACTCCAACCAACCAGACACACAGTCACAAACACATGCACCCGAGGCCACTCATCCCTCTGCATAAATACACACATGCACCCCCCACCATACACATACGCATCCCCCCACCACACACATGCACACCACCCATCACCATACATGCACACACACCCCTACCCTACGTACCCCCAAACTAACTGCCCGTACAGCAACCAACCAGGCAGACACACAATCACACATGCACCCAGGGCCACTCACACCTCTGCATAAATACACACATGCACCCCCCACCATACACACACATATGCAGCCCCACCACCACCACACACACACGGGCATCCCTCCACCACACACACATGGGCATCGCCCACCACCACACCCACCCACACCCCCCCTCCACCGCCATACACCCACCCACACCCCCGCTACCATCACCTCACACACATGCGCACCCCACCACCACCACACACACATGCCCTGCCACCACCACCACACACATGCCCCACCTCCACCACATACACACACACACACACACACACACGCTCACGCTCACACACTCACACACCTGATGTGTAAGCCCTTGTTCATGGCTCCGTTGTAAGTGTGGTGGAATGGTACAATGATGACATCTGATAATATTTCCAAGGCTATTTAGCAAAAAAATTTGTAGTAGTTTGTGTGGCTGACCCAAACGTGGGGAAAAGAAAGACTAAAATATCACAGAATTAAGAAAGGTGAACGGGACTGTCAGGGATTAATGGGGGGTATGGATTTAACTGAGAAAGTAATGCTTTTGCATATACCCTGACGAAAATGGTTGGACAGGCTTATACAATCCATGTGAAGTTATTAAGCACAAAAACAGGGGTATATGACTTGTAAACAACCAGAGGACTGGGTGAATAGTCAATGTCGACTGTACTACCTGGTATGATTAGAAACAAGAACATTAAAATTACTTGAATAAATCTGAATGGTTGAAGATCCTTGTAAAATATTAATGTATGTATTTTCTCTCTTTATTTTTCTTTTTATCCTGAGTTGGAACTTCGTAGTAACTGAATTCAAGGTGCATCAATAATGCCTCGAGATAAAACTGAAATAATGTGCTTGAAAAAATATTTCTTACTTGATGAAACTCTTGAGTTGAAACTGGCAGATCATGATAGAGATAATTACAGTTTATGAATTTACTGATTGGACCGTACTTGTAGAGTTTGAATACATTTTGTTTGTTTCAAAAGTCTGTAAACTGGGATACACAGCTGTTACTTTTAAGTTAGTAATATTTATTAACTACTCTGTTATTACTGTTTTCAGAAGAGGCAAAATCTGTGCATGTACAAAAATGTCTGATATTTGAAAATAAATATAAAAAATAATTTTATGTCCATGTAAACTACAGTATTGGTTTAGAAAACACATAGTTAACCTTTGACTTAAAGAGATGGCTTCCCTATATACAGTAATTTCTTTGCATGTTTAACCTAGCCAGGTATGCATCAGCCGTACTTTTACTTTACGCAGAAATGGTTCAGCAACAAAGACAGACTATGTAGGAAAAATTATTCTGGAATTGTGACAATATGCATTACTTTTTTCTTCACATGGTAATAATACATATAACAACTTAATTCTTGAAAAAAAAGTTTTAGTAAGTTGCTTGAAGGTTGTTGCGTCTTTCGGCTTTTCCCGGTTAGGGGTCGCCACATCAGAACTCCGGTCCACTAATGATTGGCAGCAGATTTTTACGTGCAGAGTTGCCAGCCCTGACGCACAACCTTCAACGAAGGTACGTCCATTCACGCATGTCTCCACACAGAAGACGCTTTAGCTGAGAATCAAACAGGACGTCTTACTGTGAGGCGACAACGCTACCGCAGCACCACCACTGCAGTGATTCATGCTTGTGAAACCTTCCTAAATACATTTGTGAAAATAAAAGTGAAAGCTGGATCTAATGAGACAGAAGGATGTGATAGATCAGATTTTTGTAAAATAATATAAAATTGGGAGTCAATTAATTATTCCAGTTACACTGATGAGAAGTGACAAATATGCTGCCTCTAGACTGGAAGTGAAAGTAAAAAGAACAAATACTAGGACATCAAGCTGCATGTTATGCTGAATGGGTGACTATTACAGAAAATGAAAGCTATGATGCACATCACGAGTGGTAATTTGTGCTGGGTATGCTTGACTAGAAAAAGTAGAAAAACCTGGTGAAGACACATGCCATTTCTAACCTGTCAGCATGCTGATGGGAGGGAGAGGGAAACTGCAAGTGGTTGACCAGAGGTGCAGAATTAGTACAAAAAGATTGAGAAGTTACCATTCAACCTGTTGTCCCCAGTTTGTTAAATTCAGATAACACATATACATGAAACAAGCACATTTACAGCCCCTTCACTAACCTTTTCTGGAGATCCAATAGCAATGTTTCCAAGACCTCGGATTGCCAGCATACGGACAGTACAGGATGAATCCACAAGCTTTCCCATAATGCTATGCAGTACTACATCCAGCAGCATCAGCTCAGACACAACGTGGTTACTTAGGAGCTGAAAGAATTAGAAAATATCATCAGTTACAAATCAGGTAACTCAATAATGTACCAGAAACACAGGATTTAGGCCAAACTGATTTTTTCCTCATATATATGCTAATAGTGATATTAAAAATATGTAACAAAAAGTATCTAAAAACAAAAATATCAACTTATGCTAACATAAGCGCATCTAAAACCAATGTTTTTTGCAGGGTCACGCACCTAATGCAACCCTCCCCCCCTGCGGGGGCGATCACATCACAACCCTGCAGCTTAAATATACAAACTCGAAGATTGAAGTTCATCACAGAGAGGTCACCTACCCTTCCCTGCTATAACACAGATGTGTCAATATTTTGTTTTAGATGTTTTTCATGTCAATATTATGAGCATTAGATCAAGTTAGGTAGACCCATACAGATACACAGAGGCGCACACACTTTTTTATGGAAGACACTAGTCTCCATGTAAAACAAAGTGCCAGTGGTAAACCTAAGATTCGAACTCATATCTCAAGGTTTGCACCTTTAAGTACTAAACAGTAAGCAACATTTCTGCTGCTTTGAGTAGTAACAAAAGTTGCTATTAAAAGCAAGCAGCTCTGGGTCTACAGTATCAGTGTAACAAAGGTCTGTAACATACAACACTCTCTGACTTGCATGATAACCATGAGTGACTTCCAGCCTTCTCTAAACAAAAGAACAAAGCATTAGAAGTCATTTGTAGTGTTGCCATATTTTACTGCTGTCAGCTGACTTTGCAGGTTCTTTCACTTGATGCCTACTTAAAATGGAAATGTTTAACACTTAAACTGCACACCTGTACCTTACTACTTATGAAGAAGCTGGTCACTTGAACACTTTTCATATACCTATGGTTGCACTGATATGAAACAAATGAAATAACAGAACACTGCAGCTGAAGGCCACATCAATGGAAGTCACACATGGAATGTGATAAATAAAATGGAAAACCTAGCTGAGTAAGTATGTAGAAAAATATTAAATATACAGCTGATTTGCTCCTTTTCATTACAGCTACTTTTGTAGCACTACTGCATGAATCCATGTTTACTAGGACAGATATGCTAATTTCTTACATCATCAGCCTTCACTGCCCTTTTAAATGTGTGACCCTGTGTTAAATGCCTAATGAAGTGACTGTACAAGAATGGGTCCAGGATCTCACCAATGGAAGATTACAATACAGCCAAATTTAGGTAGCCATTCAGGGCTCATAACTTCGAGAAGGCCATTGCCAGAATAGAAGAGAAATGCCACAGGTTGTTTGCCTTTTTATTTTACCTTTCTTCCACATTTCTTACAAAAATTGGCAAATGGCCTGCTATAAAAAGGATCCTTAGTTGCAATGCCATAGATGGTTGATGACTGGTTATGTGCACTTACCCATCAATTCATGGGTTGACTGTTCCTTGCCAAAGCAGAAACCCATGACTATTAAGCAGTAAAGGATTATTGCTGACTGGGGAAGCAGCTGCTCTGGAGTGAGGCAATTTTTTTTTTTATTCCTTCTTTTATCTGACCTGGAAATCAAGCAGATGTTTTAGAAAATGGAACTGGAAAGGACCAATGAATGTTCTTCTCTTACTACGGTCTTCAACCTCTGATAGCTGTGAACAGCTAATTATAGCATGCCTGCATACTACTGCACATAGCTAAAGATGTATTACTCAAGCTTCACTAATTACCAAATTTTGTTATTGTACTGTAAAACCCTTTGCAAACACATTGCCAGATGTTTGCTTATTTGATAGCTATGCTCACTAATTTCAAAGCTGTGATCTGCTTTGCTTTATATTTTTGGCATTTTCCTGATAGGATTTGTGGTGTTCTGACAAACTGTTGAGGACTGCAGTGCATACCTCTCCACTATCCTTCCTTGATTGTGTAGAATGTCCCCTGATTTTGACTCATTTTTGGTTTGTTCCTTATGAAATTTGTGGTTTTACAGCAAATCACTGAAGACTGCAGTCATTAAATAATAGCAGATAGGTTCAGATTCCATATTTCTGGAAAATGCATGCTAGTACAAAACCTGTTATACTAGTGGCTAAGTGTATAAGAGCAGAATTTACAACTGGTCTTTGATTTTGGACCTTTGAAATGACAGAGTACTTTGTGGTGGGCAGGGGTAGCTGGCGAATGAGCAGCTGTCTACATAGATTTCAAATGCCCCGCGTTTGCAGAATGTCCCTGATTTTGGCTCATATTATTGGTCTGCTCTTTGTGATTTCTGTGGTTTTCTGGCAAACTGTTGAGAACTGTAGTTTGAGTTTATGACTTCCTGTCCTTTAGGAAATGAATGCTAATGCAAAGCCTGCTACTCTAGCAACTTTCTACATATACAAGAGCAATATTTAGAATTGGTCTATGTTTTTGGGCTTCATCTCCAATGATTTTTTGGCTCAGTCTTTGATTCTTCTGCTAAAAGGTTGAAGGTTATAATGACAGCAATTGAACAAGTCCTTTATGGTAAATGTTCTGAAACGGGCAATTTTATTATCTGTAACTTCTGTTTCATTTTTTGCTGAAGAAATGTCCAAGAATGCAAACTTAAAACACACCGACTTTGCTTTATTATACTTATTTATTAAACAGAAAATATAATTTAAAACAATATGAAAGACAAGTACACATTCAAAACTATCAAAAAGGTAAATATAAAAAACAAGTGTATTTACTCATGGTCCTGTAAAATAAATGTGTAGGAAGGGCCCATGGTGCACTTAATTCACTACTGGATCTCAGTAATTTGTTTAACATACAGGGATGTTGACGGTTTTCTCCTTGTTATTCACTGATTCAAAGACTGCCGCAGACTACATGGCGAGTTAGCTATAACTAGGTACTGGTAATACATTTAAACATTTTATAGAATGCATTTAAGATGTGCACCTTTTTGTGTGGTGCTGAGCCATTCAGAACAAATGCCCCCTTCTCCCTTCAGGTAGGAAAATGTGTGTGCACAACACCTCTATAAAATCAGAAACCTTACCTAATTTACAGCTTGTCCTGTGATCCAGGGTGGCCTCCTTACTGATGTAAACACTTTCACTAGTCCAGAGTTTTTCAGATAACCATCTCCAACACAATTAAAACTATGCAAAGCCTGTCTCAATATGTCAACATACTGCAAATCTCACAGTGATACACAGACAATTTTTCTTTTGTTTAGTAGTCTCTTATAGGTTCATAGGTAGGTACTAGGCTATTGGCCCCAAGGGCCTACGTAAGCCTAGCAAGCAAGGTTCCATAGCTTACGCCACCCAAGAAAGTTATTTTCCTGTGCCAGCAGAGACACAGAAGTGATCCCCGGGTGTATTTCCTATTTCCCATCCACTCATCAAGATTTTTCTTGAAGAGTGCTAATGAAGAACTTTGCTTGACATAGATGGGTAGCTTGCTGCAGAGTATAAGAAGTCTCTGGGACAGGAATCTATCCCTCCAGCATGTCCTGTTTATTGTGGTGACAAGGTTTAGGTCCCTAGAGCGTGTAGCTCGGAGGGATTGGAACTTCTTTAGGTGTAGCATGTCCAACAGCTCTGGGTTTGACATAGCTTTATATGTTAGGCAGAGATCACCTCGGAGTAGGCGATATGCTACGGAGTAAAGCTGGAGTTTTTTGAGGCAGTCAGTGTAGGGCATTTGTATGAGGTCAGTAATCCTCTTTGTGAGGTACTTCTGTGGCCTTTCCAGCTGCTGCAGATGTCTTGTGAGGTACATTCCAAAAGGGGCGTTGTACTCTATAATGGGTCTAATGAGTGACGAGTAGAGGGGAACAATGACCTCTTTTTTCCTGGATGAGAACCCTTTTATGATGAGGTGTGCCATGTAAAAGGAATTCCTGACTACTGTGGCGATGTGACTATCAAAGGAGAGACTACTGTCCACCTGGGTCCCAAGGTCTCTTATCACACATTCGGTGTTAAGTAGATTGCTGTCTATGTGGTAGTTCATGGGTACAGAGTTTTTACCAAAGGGGATGGCAATTTTGGCATTGAGCTTGAGGCCATGGGTCTGACACCAGGCATCTGTCTCAGTGAGGCCCTTCTGTAGAATGTCCACATCACTTTGAGACTTGACTATGGCTCCTAGTTTGCAGTCATCCAGGAACTTCATTAGCCAGAGGCCTCCTGTGTTAGCCTGTACTTCAGAGAAGTAGATACCAAACAGGAGAGGTCCCAGGACGGAACTCTGTGATACTCCACTTGTCACTGCTTTGAGGTCAGATTTGGAGTCTGCAACTTTTACAGTGTGGTTCTGTCAGTGAGCCAGTTGGCAACCCATCTTGTGACGTAGGGATTTATACCTAGTTTAGTGAGTTTAGTTATAATTCCAGAATGGGGGATGGTGTTGAAAGCCTTGGAAAGGTCAAGATAGGCTGTGTGAACCACCTTACCCTCATCCACGGCTTTGGTGACTGCCTCAAAGAAGTCGATCAGGTTCAGGATGCATGATCTGCCTTTCACAAACCTGAACTGGGTGGGATCCAGAGTTTGGAGGTTACCAATGTCTTTGTTTATGAGTTCCATGATGATACGTTCCATGGCCTTGCAGACCAGGCTCGTCAAGCTAACAGATTGATAATTCCCGGGAACAGTGGTGGCTCCCCCTTTGTGGAGTGGGATAACTGCTGCTGTGCGCCATTCAGCAGGCACAAAGCCTGATGCTAGGCTATTATTGAACATGGTGCTTAAGTGGGGAGCCAGTTCGTTCTGAAGTTTGTGTAAAATGCAGCCTGGGATGTTGTCAGGTCTCATGGATGCTGTGTTTTTGGCTTTAGAGAGTGCAAATTTTACCTGCGTAGTTGTGATTACAGGGACACTGCATTCTTCCTGTATAGATATGGGCCCTTTAGGGGGTGAGAGGAGGGTAAAGTTAGCACTGAACCGATCTGCCAGGATGTTGGCAATATCAGTTGGTTCTGTATTTTCATGCCTTTGTGCTGTAACTCAGAGCAGATCTTGGTGCTGCCATCTAGATTCTTGACATAGCTAGAGAATGCTTTGTGGTTGTCCTTGGAATTAGTGGCGATTTTTTTTTTTTTGTAGCTAGCTTTGGAGGATGTTATAAGGGATCTCAGCTTCTTACTGAGGCTGACCAGGGAGCTCCTCCACTCATGGGATTTTACTCTCTTTTGCAACAGTTTCTTCCTTCTGTTGTACAGTTTGTTTATGGCAGGGGACCACCAGATTGGCTTCCTTTTTTTGGAGGATAACGTCTTGGTTCTGTTTGGGATAGCACGATCCATGCACTTGTGTAAGTGCTTATAGAGTGCATTTGTGTAGGATTCAGCAGTTGTAACTGTATTGTTCATCTGCATGGGTGTCATGAAGTTCACCACTTCTGTCTTAAGAAGCATGAAGTTGGCTTTGGAGAAATGTTTTACTGTGGTTTCCTTAATGAGGGGTGGGGGTGGGATGTGGATATCAAGGGTGATAAGTTTATGGTCGGATCTGACCAACGAGGAGTTGACTTCAGGTGTGGAACACCAGTCACTCATGTTGGTAATGACTAGGTCTGGAATATTGTTGCCCCTGGTGGGGGTGTGGATAAGTTGATCTAGGGCATTGGAGTTTATGAATTCCAGAAAGAGTTGAGCTAAGGAGTTTGGTACACGAGTTTTTCCCAGTTAACGGTGGGGTGGTTGAAGTCGCCCATCATTAGGGTGTTTGGTTGAACCCTAATATTTTCCAGTACATCAAGAAAAGAGGAGTGGGAATCCTGGGGCATGGTGGGGGATCTGTAGCAAGCTACAATTTGGATTGCAGTTTTGCCCAAAGTTAGTTGCACTTGGATAACCTCGGATGCATTATGCTGAGCAACTAGCCTAGAGATGTGGATATCCTTAATGAATATGGACACATCTCCACCCTTTGGTGTTTCAGTTCAGGTTACATGGCCGAAAAGTGTGGTATGAGTTATAGCCTGGTAGTGCAGGGGTGCTCTCTGGAGCCTTGAACCAGGTCTCAGTCACTACACAGATATCGATGTTCTCCATTTTAAGGAGTGCCTTGAGTGAGTGCATTTTGAGATTTAGACTTCTAGCATTGAGAAGCATTACCCTCAGTTTTTGCTTGCCTGTTCCTGTTATGGTGGTGAATTAAAAAGGCACTATAGGGGCAGCAAGAGCCTTAGCCAGTATCCGTGATCCCAGGGGTGACAGGTGCAGGCTATCTGTGGCAAAGCATCGTGGTCTGTCAACCATGTCATCCCAAGCAGACAGATACTGGATCCCCTTAGACTGACACCAGAAGCTTAGCCAATTGTTGAAGTCAATCATTTTGTCCTTGTACTGCGGTATCATTCTGGGAGATGGCAGAATGCTACTCAGGGCTAGGGTCATACCTGCTGGGCTACAAGATCGGAGAGCTCTTCCATGTCTGTTTTTCTCTTTGGATAAGTACACACTGGTGCATATATTTGTGTGCAAGCAATGCTAATAACAGCTTTCATATAAACAGTGCTACTAATACTGTACCAAAAGCCATACTGTTACGCCCAATCTACTTTTTTCCTTTTATTCCTTACTGCATCTTATTATAGCATCTTAGGAAGTTACTAGCTATTGGCCTTGAGGCCCTTATAAGCTTAGCCAGGAGTTTAGCCCATGTTTAGACATGTCAGCACCTGATGCCCCTTTCCAGCAGGGACACAGGTGGAATACCACGGGTGTATCTTCTGTTTCCCAGCCAGTTATCCAGATTGCGCTTAATAAGGGGTACTGAGGTTCTTGATGATCTGATCATGAATCAGCTGTTCATACAACCTCACACAACAGTTATTTTTTTTTTTTTTTTTTTTTTTTTTAGCTCTATCATCATATCACAATCAACTGTCCTATACAAATGCACTTGTCAGAACAAGAGTACAAGACGTTTCCTACCGCCCTGCTGAAATTTCCCACTAGTCAATACAAGTATCACCTCGGGTCTCCCCTAAAAATAGGCCACTGACATACTGGGTATAATACAGATAACAAAGACATACATAAATAAATGCATTTGAAATGCTGAGAATTATTAATGCAATACTAGGAATGTCAGCACCAAAAATGCAGACACATGTATACCTAGACTGAGATTGCCATTTCTTAGAATACTCCTTTTTCTCTAAGGTATGATAATTTTGGAGTTGATCTATATCTATAGATACAGATAGATATATACAGATATATGTAACTTTGGGGGGGGGGGTCCTTGCCCATTAAAAAAAAAAAAAAAAAAGTTTAAAGGATAAAAGTGATGTTAGACACTTGATGTTCTCCTGGGTCATTTGCCTGTATCAGACTGATGCAACTGTCTGATGCATACAGAGTATGACAATTTGACTACAAAGTTCTACCATATATTATACTGACCTGACATCCTTTGTCTTTTTTTTTTTGGTGGGGGGTGGAGGGGGACTAAAAAGCACCTCATGTAAAAGCCCATCATTTCTGATCTTCCAGGACACATTGGATACCTGTTTTTATAAGCAGGCTTTGTACCTTTAATCTCAAAGCTGTCTTCTGACAAGCTACTTATGGCAGAAAAGTACAGTTGTGTACACCTACCATAAATGTAGATGTTCAAGTGTCTTCACTGTTGCAGTCATGACTGTAGGGTTCTCCCCTGCCAGCAGGCAGCCCTCGGTCGGCCAGAATCCCAAAGTCTGGGTCCGGCGTCGACTGTTCAACCATGCTCCCTGACGTCAGAGCGCCAGGAGTACAAAGCTGACAGCCAACGCCATCTTCTCCAGTTTTTCTTGCCTCAGATGTCAGGAGTCCCAAAATGAAAAAGGTCCTATAACCTATGCAAATACACCTCAGAAGAATGGTGAAAAAAGGAACTACACAAAAGTAAAAACAAGAGGGGACAGGAGGGGGGGAAACCCAGACTGCAACAGTGAAGACACTCGAACATCTACATTTATGGTAGGTGCACACAACTGTACTATGTTCATCGTGTTTCACAGTTGCAGTCATGACTGTAGGGTAGAATCCCAAAGCTGAAAGAAAGGGAGGTGGTCATAAAGAAGAAGGGGCGGCTAAAAGGTCCTGCAAGACTGCAGAGGCAAAGCCTGCCCTAGACTTAGAGTAGAGAGGTAGACTGTAGTGCTTAGAAAAAGTATGCACTGAACTCCAAGTTGCAGCTTCCAAAATGTTTTTGGTAGGAACTCCCCTGAGGAAGGCCGCAGAAGTGGCAGCAGCTCTGGTGGAATGAGTCCGTATACTCCCTGGGATTTGCTTTCCATGGTGTGAATAACAAAATCTGATTCCATGAGCAATCCATTTAGAAATGGTCTGTTTTGAAATGGCTTTACCTTGGGAACTTGAAGCATAAGAAACAAACAATTGTTCTGATTTTCTAATGTCCTTGGTTCTGTCCAGGTAAAAACGTAGTTGTCTGTGTACATCCAAGGAATGTAAGATCCTTTCCCCTTTATTTTGAGGAGTGGGGAAAAAGGTTGGCAAGTGGATAGTTTGATTTAAAGCCACTTTGGAAACCACCTTAGGCATGAAAGTAGGATTAGTCTTCAAAGATACCCTGTCTTGATGAAAAATAATATAAGGTTCCACAGCCATAAGAGCTTGTAACTCTGAAACTCTCCTGGCAGAGGTTAGGGCTAACAGAATAGCTGTCTTCCAAGATAAAAACTTGATGTCAGAAGAGGCAGCAGGCTCAAAAGGAGGCAAGGTTAGTTTTTCCAAAACATAGTTGAGATCCCAAGCAGGAATGGGAGGAGATCTAGGAGGTCTTAAGTTCTTAGCTCCTCTGAGAAACTGTCTCATGAGCTGGTGGGAAAAGATGGGAGGGTCTGTATTATAATGAGCAGAAATAGCAGAGGCATGTAACTTAATGGAAGAGAAAGAGAGACCCTTATGTAAGAGATCTCTCAACTAAAGTAAAATTAAAGTAATGTTAGGAAGAAGAGGATCAGAATCCTGAGCCTGCATCCAGGAACAAAATCTTTTCCATTTTCCTGCATAAGATTTTCTAGTGCTAGGATGTCTGGCTTCTAAAATGACATCCATAACCTGCTTGGGTAGGAAAGAAGAAATCAAAGGCCCTGGATTAACCAGGCCACCAGGCAGAGAGTTCTGACATGAGAGTGTAGAACCTGACCCTGATGTTGGGACAGAAGGTTCGGAGACTGAGGTAAAACCCAAGGGGGCTCCAGGCATAGGTTTTTTTAGAGTTGGATACCAAAACTGCCAAGGCCAATTTGGAGCCAGCAAGATTATCATCTTGGGCTTGTCCTGTTTTATCTTCAATAAGACCCGTGGAAGAAGAGGAAGAGGCGGAAAGGCATATCCCGAGAGGTTCCTCCAACTGAATGACAGGGCATCCACTTTCCAAGCTTCTCTGTGGAAAGTCCTGGTTCAAAAATTCTGTAGTTGATGATTGAGATGGGATGCAAAGAGGTCTATGTGAGGACATCCCCAGACTGCTGTTATCATCCTGAATATTTTGGTGTCCAGCATTCATTCGTGTGGATCCGAAAGGTTTCTGCTCAGACTGTCTGCCAGGAAGTTTTGTTTCCCTGGTAGAAACTGAGCTTGAAGATCCAGATTGCAAGCTAGAGCTGTGTTCCATAGATCCATGGCTAGTCTGCAAAGGGGGTAGGAATGAGATCCCCCTTGCTTGTTTATGTACCACAGAACTGTGGTGTTGTCTGTCCATATTAGTAGTTGTCCTGGTTGTAAAAGATTCCTGAAGGCCAATAGAGCTTTTTGAACGGCTAACATTTCCTTTAAATTGATATGCAGGTGCCTCTGATCCTTTGTCCAAAGGCCCTGCAGACAGTTGCCCTTGAAATGGGCTCCCCAAGCATAATCTGAGGCATCCGTGGTTAGAATCTGAGTGGCAGGAGGCAGACAGAAGGGTTTCCCTTTGTTTAGAGCACGTCCTGGACCACCAAAGAAATTCCTTTTGAAGGCAAGGAAGGACGGAGATCAGTATGTCTAAACTGTGGCAATGCTGAGACCATACACTTTTTAGGTACCACTGTATTTTCCTCATGTGTAGTCTTGCATATGGTATGAGAAGGATGCAGGAGGCCATGTAACCCAAAGCCTGCAGGAATTTCCTTGCAGATAGTTGAGTTAAAGTTGCCAAGGTTTTGAAAGTTGAAGCCAGCTGTAATTGTTTTTCGGATGTCAGAAATGCCATCTGGGTTGTGGTGTTTAGAAGAGCACCCAGAAAAGTTATCTGTTGTGATGGTGTCAAATTTGACTTTTTTTATGTTTACAGAGAATCCCAGGAACTTGAGGAGGTTCTGTACAAATTCTAGATGCTGGAGTAAGACATCCTTGCTGTCTGCCTGAATTAGACAATCGTCCAGATAAGGGTAAATTTGAATTCCCTTGAGTCTGCAGTAAGCTACTACTGGAGCCAGGCATTTGGTGAAGACCCTGGGTGCAGTAGACAATCCAAAGGGCAGCGCAGAGAATTGAAAGTGCCTCGATCCGGCCTTGAACCTGAGGTATTTTCTGCGATCCTGCCTGATGGGAATGTGTAAATATGCCTCCTTTAAATCCAAAGTTACCATCCATGCATCTTTGGACAGCATTGGAAGTAGCTGCTGTAGAGTAAGCATCTTGAATTTTGGAATCTCTAGGAAGGTGTTCAAGACCGACAGATCCAGAATGGGTCTCCATGAGTTTTGCTTCCTTGGGACTAGAAAGAACCTTGAGTAAAAACCTTTTCCCATCTCTGACAGTGGAACCAGTTCTATGGCATTCATAGCAAAAAGAGCTTCCACCAGGTTTAAGGCATCCATCCATTGATGCTTTGGAAGGTCTGGCCATCCGCTTGGCCTTGGCAAGGTATGAAAATGGAATTTGTAACCTCTTAAAACCACATCCAAAACCCACTTGTCTTGGGTTATTTGAGTCCAATTTTGATAAAAAAGACAGAGTTTTCCTCCGAGAGGGGCTTCCACGCAAGAAGTTCCTGTAGCCCAACAGAGGGAGTAATTGAGTTTGTTTCCTTTGAGTTTGTGACCTGTCCTCTCCTCCCCTAGGGGTGGAAGCAGTCCACTGTCTTGGTCTATAAGAGGCTTGTGTTTGAGGCCTTCCTCTGGAGCGTCTATATCTACCCCTCTGAGGCCTGTCTGAAGTGGGAAAGGACCAATTTTTTGAAGGCCAATTCCTGCTAAATCTAGGTGGCTGCACCTGTAAGAAATCTTTAACTGTCTGCATGGATTTCGCCTTATCCTCCATCTTTTTAATCACCTCTTCAGCTTTTGATCCAAACAAAACATTATGCTGAACAGGAGCATCCAATAATTTAGCCTTTACTTGTTCAGGCAAATTTTGTTCCTTTAGCCAAGCATGCCTTTTAATGACTGTGCCAGAGGCCGCAGCCCTACAAGAAGCCTCCAAGGCATCAAATCCACAGTGTAAACCATGCTTCCCAACTTGTTCAGTGGCATGCAATAAGTCATGTAATTCCTTAGCATCTGCACAGGCAGAAATGGAAGTAAGCTTTTGTTTTAAAACAGACAAGAGAAATTGCTGGTATTTCAGCATATGAAACTGACAGTTTAAAGCCCTAATGGACAAAGTAGCAGAAGTGTACACCTTTTTGCCCCATCTTTCTAAGGATCAAGAATCCTTTTCAGTAGGAATGGGATTTTTGGCAGAAGCGGCCTTAACTCCCTTAGGACCCTGAGAAATGGTTTCAGGGTCAGCAGAAGGGTTCTTGTATAAAAACTGGTGGGAATCAGGAACCCTGTAATACCTTTCAGGCTTAACAGGAGCAGGAGGAAAAGAGTCAGGGGTTAAGTTAGCCTCCGAAAAGGCATCATCCACAATATCCAAAACAGGAGGAACAGCCAGGGGTCTATGTTGGGGAAGAAGAAGAAAATCCCTCAGTCTTTTCTTAGATTCCGAATACTCCTGTCCTTCCCAGTGGAAATCTTCCCTCATTTCATGCAAAGTATCCCCAAAAGAGAAATCCTCAGGGAGAGAAGCTGAAGGAATGGATTCCTCAGCATCAGAATCCTCATAAGGAGGGAAAGAATATTCCTGGTCAGAAGAAGAAACAGTGGAAACAGAAGCCTGATCAGAGGAATCATAATAAACATCCTGCCTTGGCCTTTTATCTGGAGGGGGATGTGAACCCCTAATCATAGTAAGTAAATCCTCCGCCATCTTGAGTAACTGTTTCTGTGACTTGGGAGCCGGTTCAGAAGAGGCCTGTGTTGCAGTCTTTGATTTAGAAGGAGTCTTTACCTTTGTCTTTGGCTTTGCCTTTATTAGAAGCCGAGTAGGCCTGAAAACCCCTTCGGAAGTCGGTACCTGCATAGCGGCTCCGGACCCATCCGAAGGAGCATTGTCCGAAGGTCCTGCAATAGAAATATTTAAAGGCCTGGTTGGCTCCTCATGAGAGTCCGTTTTGGCCATCGGTTCTGAAATGGCCGACGACAGGGGCTGCAAAAGCGCCTCACTGACGACGGCCAAACCTGAAGCTGGCTCCGCTTGTGCGCTATCATCAGATTTGGACCTCAGAGGCCTGCCTTTATCCTTGAGACATTTGTGAACTCCGGTAGCCGGAACCGTATCCGACGACATTTTGTAGTTAAAGCGCCTACCGAAGTAATGAAAAGCAAAATCGTACCTTCGCTTAATTGTACGTTGATTGAATCTAGCACAAAACCGACAACTAGCTACATCATGGTCAGGGCCTAAGCAAGGAATACAGTAAGAATGAAAATCCTTATGAGGTATTTGCTTCCCACATGAAATACAATTATTAACTTTTTCTGACATCGGAGTGGAGCAAGAAAAAAGTTTCCTCAACAGGGTACTTAGCTTTGAGTGGAAAAGAAAATCTTCGGACTGAAGTTTATCAGAAAAAATCGTCAGGAGTCAGCCAAACGGCACTTGCGAACTGCTATCACCGCACGGCAAGAAAGACTGGAGAAGATGGCGTTGGCTGTCAGCTTTGTACTCGTGGCGCTCTGACGTCAGGGAGCATGGTTAAACAGCCGACGCTGGACCCAGACTTTGGGATTCTGGCCGACCGAGGTCTGCCTGCCGGCAGGGGAGAACCCTACAGTCATGACTGCAACAGTGAAACATGATGAACATCTGAGACTGTGGTTTGGGTGAAGTTATGAAGATAATGTAATTACATCCCTTGCTCACCTGTTCTTGTGATGGTCAACTACTCTTTCAAGTACAGGGACAACTGGGCCCCTTAACAGCCTCCAGAAGGGAGCAACTGCATAGCAAGCAAGCTCTTTTTGGGGGGGGGGGCATACTGTTGCTGCCTTCAAAAAGGAGGTCTGTGGTATCCCCTCTAGTCTTAACAAAACTTCCTCTTCTGGGCACACAACTGTTCTGGAACCACTGTTTCTTCTGTGTCCCTTGCTAGAATTGCAAAAATTAGATTGGTGGAAGCATTCAACCAAAGCTGACATGGGCCCTGCTGACTCCATGAAAATGATGTTGACAAGCCTGGAAGTCCACTTTAACCTTAGTTTCTGTGCCCCTTGCTCACTCATTCTTCTTCCATTTCATCATTTATATTACAGCCAAAGAAAAAGGTTCCATCATATCAGACATTCATAAAATTAGTCATTGTACTTGGCAAAATCAGTGAGATGGAGCTACACATACCAACAAACCTCGAGTCCTGTGCCTGCCACGCACACTGATCAACCCACACTGGTCTGAACAAGGTACATGGTCTACTGAGACAGTGATCTTAGTGGAATGTACTCTGGTTTTCAAGTCAATGTCAAGCACCCCTTCCTAAGCCCGAGTTGTCTCATCTGTCAGCTCCCTTGAACCTCAGCATATGCACCACGTAGTTTAACACTCTCAAGACAAAGAGGAGGATGAAATCACATGCTTCTGAAGCCTGTCCACTGCACACAATGCTTTGTTAGGAAAATGGGCATATCTGAACAGCAGTCTACAGGCCTTTTTAACAGCAGTGATGTAGTCCACCAGTGAGCAGTCCATAGTTTGTCAAATTATTTCATCTGGCCTCTCGGATACAGCAGCCACAACATTCAGATTCTTCCAATTATCTATGATCAGATCAGCTCAACCATCTTATCAGCTGGTGGAACCATCAAAGAAGACAACCTGGGATATAAGAAAGCTTCAGCAAGGATACATTAAGACAGAGAGGGCTGACCTGAAGACATTTACCCTTCACCTGGATGAGCTTCAAAAATCTCCCCAAATTTGGGTTCATTGGGTGGAAGGGTGAGAAATTCTGTTTTCTGGTTTTTGATTAAGTACAGAAAAGGAAAAATTGTGGTTATTGAGTGGGAGGTTGGGAAACTGTGCTTTACAGTCTTTGTGAAATTCTAAACTGGGAGACACCTCTGATTAATCCAAGTGTTTTCTCTTGCACATGTCCTTGCCCAGAGTCTTAGATGGGAGTATACAAAGAAGGAGAGGACTGCCCATCCATATATCATAACATCTTGCAAAAAGCCACCACCATTTCTGTCCTTACCAGCAGGATGTTGAACAGAAGAACAGCAGAATAGGGATGCCATTGGATCAATGCCAGAGTAATTGAAGTAAGTTGTCTCATGTAAGGTAGGCTGTAACATGAATATCAGATCAGACAACAGCCCCAAACCTGAGGCTGAAACTGCCAACCCTGAAGGATCAATGCATAGCACCAATGGTCCTGAGGCTGAAGTTGAAAAAGTCAGACTCAACCTTGTGATCTATGAGTTGACTCTGACCGTGAAGGTCAAAGCAGCCATCAACACCCTGGTCAAGAACATGGGTTGTAACAACAAACAGTTATTCTGGGGTCTTGGCAGACTGGGCCCAACTGCAGCAGGAGTCCACAGGGTACAGAAGTCAAAAAAAGCAGCACGGGCAAAGTCACGGTCAATGCTGAGATGGCAAAGGCTGACTACATCAACCCTGACTGGATCACCGACCTCCACATCAGTAGTGATGGGCTGACAGCTGACCTCAAAGGAAATGGTTGGCAGGGAAGGTACTTGAGCCCCTGATGGCAGTGGGGAAAAACCACTTGGGACCATATTTGCAGAAGCCTGTAAAAACACTTTCCACAGTTTCTTACAGTCAAATGCAGACCTCCAAACCTGATGGCTATTAAAAATAATTTGGGGCCAAAGGATATGGAATTCAGTCTCAGAAAACAGAGGTTAGGGGACACACTTTCAGCCTGGAGATGGAAGATTCCCTTCAAGAGTCAATTCTGCCAGTTTTAGCCCTTGGGGTGATGAAGATGAAACTCTCAGTGACAGATCCAAATGGGTAGAGCCTCTCCAGTGTTGATTATGCATTCGTACTACAGACATAATACTTCCATTACGTAGCAGTAATCAAAAGAAAAAGATGAACTACATTTGATTCCGAAGGGTAGAAGAAAACGTTCTCATTTTTCTTCTCAGACAAAAGGTTTTAGAATGTTTTATACCAGCTGTGTACAACCCGTATACTGTTAACCAGAAAACTGCCCTCTAGCTGTGAATTCCAATCTTGTATGCTTTGGCTGGTCTGCAGTTCTGTGATACAGCATTATTTTTTTTTTATGCAAAGAATCCAAGGTCAAAGGAAGGCACACTTGAAAATTCCAGCTTACCAACTCTGACTTTTCTAGTAAGGAGTCACTATACCTTTTCAAGCTGCTTCAGGTGGCTTGCTCTAAGAACCTACACCCTGAGAAAAGAAAAGCACATTCTGTAGCCCACCTAATTCTACAGGGAGTTCCTAATCACCCAAAGGTGATTTTACATACCGCACTGCTGTCCCCAACTAGAAAAAGTATAAGGATTCCTTGCTAAAAAACATAGGCCGTGGAAACTGGAACTGTCAGATTTTCACATCTGCCTTTTATTTACAGGCATGTCCTTTCTTCCTCGGTGCCCCTTTCCATTCAAAGTACTTGTTCCTGGCTCCCTCTGCACAGGAGATGTGTGGTTTGCACATGAAATCCTGTAATAACTAGCATATTATACTGTGATTACTACTCAGCAGTTTCCCTACTGCAGAAGTGTTATATACACTGACCTGAAACTGCTACACATACATAGCCTTTTTTTTTTTTTTTTTTAATAATTTTTTAATTTAATTTTTGCACCAATTTTGCTTTATTTCAGTGTTTCCAAACACTGTTAAACAGGTAATCACCTCTCTTCGCATTATAGCTCACACAAGCTGTCCACATTATGAATGTTTAGTTACTGCGGCAATACACTATATGTACTATCATGTCACACTATGGACTGATCACCATGAGCAAGAATTAAGACAATGGAAACCTTCTTTGCCCACTACTTGGTACCTGCGAAGCCAGTCGAAGCCCAGCATCACTAATGTTGGGGAGATGGGGTAACCAAACATTCAAGTAACAAAAGAGAACACCACATTTACAAATGCTGGATTTAATCTACAGGCTAAACATGCAGGTAGTTGTGATTAAGACAAATTATTCCATTTGCAGACAGTGGGCGTCACATGCATCAAAAAATGAGATTTAATTTACTTGTTAACTAGAAAAGCGAACTAATCTGTTGTGGACAGTATTCGTCCATGACCTGGGCCACAAAGGGAAAAATAAATGCAGTACAAATATATTGGCAGTTTTACATTTGCCAATAAATATTTTTCAGATGAATTAAGAATACTCAGAAAAAAAACTATGCAGACGTAAGGTGAACATGCAAAGAAACTCCATACAGACAAGTAATCGGAGATCAGCAATAAATTTAAACCTGAAGCTATGATGCGAAATATCTTAAATCAGTGAGATACATGGCTGCAGATTTTCACTGCTACAATAAATAAAGTTAAATGCAGCAGAAAACAAAGCTAGAAAGTGTTAGAGAGAAATGCCAAGTGAAGATATGCTAAAAAAGGTGGTCTTTTTTTGCTTAATACAGCAGAAAACAGCAAATGTGAGCTGGTTCTCCAAAGTGCTGCTTATTCAAGAAAATCAAATCAACTAGATTTGTTCGGTGAAAGAGATATGAAGTACCCCAAGCAAAATGTTCACTGACCTGTACAGGGGAGTCCTAAACAAATTAAAAGATGTGTTAAATGCAGTCAGTGCCAGATTTGAAATGATATATACACTCATGCATTCTTTTGTTAGCAGGGAAAGAATGCTGATCCACACGGACCATTTTCAGGCTCAATCAGGGAAGAAAAATTTAAATTTAAAAGAAATTTAAAGTTAGAAATAAAAGGCACATTTGTTATAAGCTGTGTACAAATACTGGATAACTAATGAGAATTTGGAGAACTCAGTCTTGGTTAGGCACCGGGCAAAAAGATTTTACACTATTTTACAAAACAGCCTTGGAAGGAAAGGTTGAGGGTGAAGGTGAGAATAACACAAAATAAAACAACCAGGATTACAAGTGAGACATACAGAAAGGGGATGAAAAAGTACAAAGTAACAGAGACATAAAGGTACATTACAGGGGGAATATCAGGAGGGGTAAAGGTTGGCAGGGCAGAAGTTTACGAACAGCTGGTGAGAGGTCTGCTGTAACTGTTTATAGAGGGTTTTGACAATTTAGGAAATGAACCAGCTTCTGCCATTTACTTTATGGTGTGATGTTACTCGTCAAAAAATATGGAATGGAAGACTAAATAGCTTTTTAGAGCATGTTTGGAAACCTACCCAACCACTAGTTAACATAAAAGAATAATTTCAAGAAAATATGCTTCTTTTTGATGGGCAATATCCAATAATGTATGACAGTTGACTTTTAACTTGATTCAAAACAATGATATAAAGAAATTGCAAAGTCTGATGCATAAATTATATGTGCATTTTAGATCAACAATATGCTATCAGAAAATTCACTGGATCACCACGACAAAGTCAATAAACTTTACATCTCTCCACTTAATCACCCACCACTTGCTTGTCTGCGACAGCTGTCACTAAATTAGCTCATATTATTGCACACAACCTGCTCCACCTGCATCAGTCAGGCACCTGTATGAGGCTCTCTACTTATCTTACAGGTTGAACCTGCTGATCTGTCAGACGTTCTTATCAGCTAACTCAGCCTATATAATGAGATGAAAGTCATCAAGCTTTCTAACTGGTGCAGTAGATGAGGCAGCCTACTAACTAGTCCTTATATCTTAGGAAGGCTGAACTTTTCCTACCCAATTTTAAATTTCCAGAAAGAAACGAGAATTGCTGCAGAAGCAGTCACCAGACAGGAAGCCTTTACTGCTACATTTTTCTATGAGTACAGCAAATTTAAGTAGTAATCTAACCTGCATCATCCTTCACCTTGCAGCTCTACAGTCTGTAGAGATGGCACTCTCCACATGCATAGCCTATTTTCTTCAGATTTTCTAATCATATGAGCATGCTAGGCTGGCACCTCTTTGTTGCGGAGGACTGTTTTTAATTATGGTTGGGGGTCTGCTCCAGCTTACCAAACAAGGTTTTGGTACTTATAAAACGTCCTGAAAATCCTGCCAAGGACAACCCTCCAAAGGGGTTGCCAATACCCTGAGTGTGATCTTACTTAATGGGGCAGCCTTAGCTATGCCACCTTTTGCAGTTGCAAAACTGTTGCTCCAGCCTCAGAGGTGTCAAAACTGCTGTAGGAAATATGGCAGCTCAAAGGGGAAGCAGCAATAAGTACCTTCAACAGAGGTTCCTTGACCCAGAATCAGAGAGCCCTGGCAGCTCTCCCACTGCCTGGTGAAGAAAACGGCAATAATATGTACAGATGAGGCAGACAGTTCACGGCTCTAAGGCCCGTTGTCACACAAGAGTACAACATTATTGGCCACACCATCCACGCACATCCTTACACTCTAAAGCAATAGGGCACTGTGGTCTTAAACCAATGTTGGACCAAAGACCTCAAAAGGAAAACAACCCTTGGATGCTTATAAAGACTTGTATTCCTCTCTTCTGGTGATGTACAGAGGGTATCTACAATTCTTCCACACTCACAGAGTCTTCAGCTCACAAAAATAGCAACTTGGAGAATGCCATCTACAAGGGGGGAAGATTCTGCATATTCATCATTCTTCCTGAAAATGACTAAAAAAAAAAAAAAAAACACTGTGCAAATGTGAAACGTGTAACCATCAACTAAAAAAATAAAAAAAAAAAACACACACACATGGAATACATACATTAAATACTTTAGTGCATTTGTTCCCACTTTATTACTAGAACTTCATCAGAAACAAACCAAATATATCAAAAGATCACTTTAATTCTCAGTCTACTCACATGATCAAAAAAGCATCCAATCATAATGAAAACTTACATATTTCAATTAATTATTTTAAAGGATGCAAGTTCAAAACTTTTCAGATGTTTACATAATTAAATCCTGGCATTATATTTAGTAACAATGGAAGCAGCCAGTATATTTCCCTTGATTTTAACTATCAAAATCACTTTTTCAGTTATGTAGACCTATCTATCTAACGCCAAAAAAAAGAAGTTATGTCTTACCATAATGTTCCACCTGTATTGTTGATCCCCATTCAGTCATTACGCATGGGTACCGGTTCCGACCTCGGAACCGAGCCGGCCATTTTCCAAGCTCACGTCAGCTTCAAACTCTCGAGCTAAACTCTTACCCACAATTCCCCTCTCCCTGTTACTTCAGATTGAGTTTGCAAGTCAAAGAAGGTAGAGGCTACCTCTGGTCAAATAACCTAAGAGAACCAGATGGTGAGATTCACTAGAAACCACAGGAGGGGGAAGGAGGGAGGGTTGTAATGACTGAACGAGGATCAACAATAAAGATGGAACGTTATGGTAAGACATAACTTCTTTATCTGATATTGTTAATCCTTGTTCATTCCTTACACATGGGACAGAGTCCCCAGCTACCTCTATTCCTGGGAGGCTCTCATGGAAGGCATTCCTGAGCACCATAGAACCGAAAGACGCTCTTCCCCTGGAGGCCAAATTCAATTTGCAATGATTGATGAAGGTATGAGGTGTAGCCCAAGTTGCAGCTGCACAGATGTCATGTAAAGAAGCTCTGGCATGGAAGGTAGCAGAAGTTGCCACCGACCTTGTTGAATGAGCTTTCATTGTAGTAGGCAATGAGATGTTGCATTGTGTATAGATGGACACAGAGTCCTTCAACCATCTAGCTATGTGACCTTAGCAACAGCAGATCCTAATCTAGGTACACAAAAGGCCAAAAATAACTGGTCAGATTTACTAAAGGACCTAGTCCTGTTTAAGTAAAAATGGATTTGCCTGTGGATATCTAGGGTATGTAGGCAATACTCTCCTCGGTTTGATTGATTGGGAAAGAAAACTGGCAATTCAATGGTTTGATTAATGGACATTTCAGAGATCACTTTTGGCAGAAATGATGGATTAGTTCTCAGAGACACTATCTCTATGAAAAATCAAGTATGGACTCTTGATACATAAAGCTTGAAGCTCAGAAATACATCTGGCAGAAGTAATGGCGACCAAAAACAAGGTTTTCCATGACAAATGCTTGAGGTCGCAAGAAGAGGCTGGTTCGAAAGGTGGCATTGTCAGAGCTTGTAGAACTAATGATAAATCCCATGATTGAATAGGTTCTCTAAAAGGTGGCTTCAGATGATTCACACCTTTTATGAAGGTCTTGCATAATTTGTGGGACATAAGAGAGGAATCTTGGACACCCTCATGAAAATTAGAAATTGCAGCCAAATGAACTCTAATGGTAGAGGCCAATAGACCCGATTGGAAAAGGTCGGCCAGATAGTCTAGCATTATCGACACTGGTGCTGAGAAGGGATCTACTTATTTATCTTTCAGCCAACAGGTAAATCTTTTCCACTTGCTCAGATAAATAATTCTAGAGGAAGACTTATGAGATGCAATGAGAATGTCACGTACTGGTAAAGAAAGATCATTCTGCCTGGCAATCAAGGGAATTGGAGTAGCCAAGCCATGACCTTCAGGCTGTTCAAGTTGGGATGAATCAGGTTCTGTGGATGTGAGATCAACTCCGAGGTTGGATGGAGAATCCATGGTCGATCTAGTAGGTGAGGCCAAAGAAAGGGTAACCAAATCTGTCGAGGCCAATATGGTGCTATGAGGATCACCTTGCTCTTCAACCAACGGGCTTTCTTCAGAAATTGGGGAATGAGGGGAAAGGGTGGGAATGCGTAAAGAAGACCCGAGGGCCAATCGTGGACTACAGTGTCCCAGGGTGACTGTCCCGGAGTGGGAATCAGGGCAAAGTAGTTGCTGCATTTGTAGTTGGTCGGGGATGCAAAGAGGTAGCAGCAAGGAATGCCCCAGCGGTGGAAGATCTCTGCCGCTATCAAGGGATTCAGGGACCACTCGTGAGGTTCAAGAATGTACCTGCTGAGTTTGTCTGCTATCACATTGGAACTCCCGGGAATGTGCGTTGCTGGAAGAAAACTGTTAGTAGCCATCGCCCATTGCCATATCCTCATGACCTCTCGACAAAGGGGGTAAGATTTGGTTCCACCTTGCTTGTTGATGTATCAGACCACCGCTATGTTGTTTGATTGAATCGCAATTGTCTCAGATGGCAGCAGGGGATGGAATGCTTGCAACAACAAAAGCACCGCCCTCAGCTCTAAAACATTTATATGCAGATGCAGATGGGCCTCCAGTTTGGACCAAGTGCCTTGGACTGTCTGTCTCTGACATAGCCCCCTACCCCACCAGGGAGGCATCCGTGGTCACTGTGGCCTTGGGTTGTTGGGGGGAGAAGGGGCAAGACCATTGTGGCAGATTGTGTGTCATCCACCAATTTAAATCCTGTTTGCACCTGTGGTTTACTTGAATCATTGCTGAAAGGGATACCACTGGGTGAGCAGTAGCCATTGCAGAAGCCTCATGTGAAACCTGGCCAGGGGGACAATGGTGATGGAGGCTGCAATGGAACCCAACAGCTAAAGAACTGAGTGAGATGTGGATTTCTCCCTTGAAAGGAATGGAATCAGTTGTTGCTTTATCCTTAAAATTCTGTGCTCTGGAATAGAAGCTCTGCAGTTTTTTGTGTCCAAGATGACCCCTATGAATTCTGTCAACTGAGATGGGGTGAGATTGGATTTTTGCCAGTTTATGGTTATGCCTAGCCTTTGTGCAGCGAGGAGTGAGTATGCCAGGGCTTCTTCCAGTAGATGTCTGGTGGGGGCGGAAATGAGCTAGTCGTCTAGGTATGGAAACACCTGGAATCCTTGAAGTTGCAAGTGAGCTGTGGCAAGTGAGCTGTGACAACTGCCATGCACTTTGTGAACACTCTGGGGGCTGCAGAAAGTCCGAAGGGCAGTACTCTGAACTGGTAGTGACTGGCTCCCACATGGAAGCACAAAATCTTCTTCATAGCCTGTCCACTTTTATGTGGTAGTACGCATCTTGAAGATCTATCGAGCACATCCAATCATCTTTTTCCAAAAGCAGGAAGATAGACTGTATTGTGACCATCCGGAATTTGTGCACTCTCACAAACTTGTTCAATACACTGAGATCCAAAATTGGTCTCCAGTCCCCAGTTTTCTTTGGAACCAAAAATAGTCTAGTAGAATCTGGATCCTATCTGGTCTGGAGGGACTATATGGATGACTCTTTCTTAGCAGCTTTTCTATCTCTAGTGCTGCTTCTTCCCTTTGACTGGGTGGAACGTCGGGAAGATTTTTTTGAAGGGACAGGACAAAGATCGAAGGGGATATGATAACCTCTGGTTATAATCCTTTGTACCCAAGAATCGGTGGTGATGGTTAGCCAGGCAGAAGGGTACAAGGAGAAACGATCCCCCAACTACCTCCAAAGGAAAGGAGTTGGGCCGCTCTTCTGAAGCGCTGGTAGGATTGGCCAGGGAAAGAATCCCTGGAACCCTGGTTACGCGGACCCCCTCTGCCCCGAAAGGAGCGTCTTCCTGGACAGTTTCCCCCTCTGCCTCTAGGGGAGAACTCGGCCGGTGTGTCACGGAAAGGACCCTGAGATTTCTTGAACCATATCTTCCCACTCTTTTGGTTTCAGGAGAAAGCACATTGAGGGGAAGAATAACAGACACCTACGGCAGAAAGGGTCTTACCGCCCTGTTCACATCTGGCCAGAGTGCTTTTAACTTTGGGTCCAGACAACAAGGAGACCTCAATGGGAGCATTAAGAAAGGAAGCCTTAAAGGGTTTCACGAAATTGCACAAGAGCATCCAGGCGTGTCGTCTCAAGACCACAGCTGAACCCACTGCTCTAGCTGCTCCTTCTGATGCGTGACATATCAGTCGCATGGAGGAGTTAGATATTGACTCAATGGTGGTCAGCTAAGAGGCCACTTTGTCACTGACTTCATCAAACACGGCACCTGCCAAAGTTTCTCAGAAAGCTCAGAAATCAGATCCCGTTGAAGCCTGGTAAAGTGTGCCATATAATTCAGGGACCTGATAGTAAAGGTTGCAGATGCAAAGGTGCATTTCCCTATCCTGTCCAGGGCCTGGGACTCTTTTGTTAGGCGGATGGACAGTCTGGATTTCTTCTTCAGCCAGATCCTTTTTTGTTGTAGCCACCACTACCAAAGACCTTTTGACCAATGGGGATCCATAGCAGGAGGGGATAAAATCTTATCTGGCCTCAGGGGAATAGCTTCGATGGTGTCAGGAGCCTTCCAAGCACACTGCATGATAAGCCGGACAAGTTCATCGGCAGGTGGAGTAACCCAGGAGGTAGGAGGCCAGGTGCGAAAGGCCTACAGGAACACAGATTCCTCAGAGGTCGGATTAGAGGACTGCCAGTCACCTCTCTGTTTCAGGATTTCGAGGATCTCACCAAGGGATACCTCAGAGGGTGACCGAGGGGATCCTCCCCCTTCATCAAAATCTGTGAATTCAATGAGGGACTCCTCTGTAGAGTCCATGTGCTTCCTCTTACACAAACATTTCTAGTGGACTTCCACAGTGGGAGAAGCTGGGGAAGACAGCGGAAAAGGGGTTTCCTGTGGGAATATGTCCTGAGGCCCTTGCACCCGGTGTCCGCTCGGTGCGACTTGTGAAACCAGTGTACCAGAGGAGGGAGGAGGGATAGACAGTCCAGTATCACCAGCAGCAGTGAAAGCCTTCTCCATCAGTTGGAAGGTTGGTCCACCAGAAGAGGAGTGAATGTCTAGGACAGGGGTCACCCCTCCTGTACGTGGCTCAGCCTGCCGACCCAGAGTCCCTGGATGGCTGTGGAGCAGCAAATTATGCACATCAGAAGTAGGTAGTTTGTGTCCACAATCAGAACACCGTTTAAACCCTGGACTACCTTTCTTATCTGCCATGATAGCAAATTAGATAGTAGAAAAGGGTACCAGCCATGGTACAAAAGAATACCCGAAGGTATGAGAAAAAGGTAAAGATTACCAACGATGGTAAGGGGAGAATATCTCACAGTAAAAAGGTAGAGAAAAGAGAAGAAAAACCTGAAGAAAATAGGGTAAAAGACAACAAAATAGAAACTTTTCTGACAGAAAAATAATATAAAAGAGTAATAAACAACAAATAACTGTACTTCGCTCAAGAGAAGCAGCTTGACACGAGTGAATGGCAACGCGGCAATCGAAATCTGAGGTAACAGAGAGAGGGGGATTGTGGGTAAGAGTTTAATTCGAGAGTTTGAAGCTGACACGAGCTTGGAAAATGGCCGGCTCGGTTCCGAGGTTGGAACCGATACCCATGCGTAAAGAATGAATGAGGATTAACAATATCAGATAGAATTTTGTATAATTTGGATAACTAACACTATTTTAGCTAATGCATTGTTAGAGTTCATTTCCCTTACATTGTAAGTGCATTCGTATACCATCTCTGTTAATTTTCTAACATACTTCCACACACAAGCTACACAGGACATGCACAAAGCCAGGTAATTATACCTTTACTACTGCATGTGTATTGTCCATATTTTCTTAAACATGCTGTTCTCTGTAAAATATGGTGCATTATTTGCATACTTACAGTGAAAACAAGCACCACATGGAAAGCACCAACTTTGCCAATACTGTGATTCTATCCAAACACATTATAGATTTCCCTGAACATAAATTCTATTTTAGGGTTCTACAGAAAAAGGAACCAAATGTCAGGAAAGGTGATAACTTCAATGACCTGGAGAATCTAGAGCTGGACTGGATATTTAAATTCAGAGCACAAAGTCATCCAGGTCTAAATACATATGTGAGTATCAGATCATATTTAAAGAAACGAAGATATTAATTAAAACTTCATTTGCCTCTAGAAATATATGGACATGTTCACAATAGCATTTTATGATATTTTGGAATGTACATAGATCATAAGTAATATCCATGAGTATGATACAACTATTTAATCACATATAATAGTTGTTTTTACTTGACAAGGCATATGTTAATATAGTATGATATATATATATATATGAGAATGTAAGTCAAGGATATGATTATCCATTAGTCAAATATTCTCTGTTCTTGAATTTCATCTGCGATGAATTTTTGATATTAGTTATATGAAATCTGAAGGCTTACAACATTTATAACAATATTTTCATCATATAGAGCACCTTATGATCCATCAGTGCTCTTGACAAGACATATATTAATATGTGTATATGAATATGAAATATGATAATTATTATATATATATATATATAGGTATGAATAAAATCAAAAATAGTTTTCAGCAGTTTCTTATATACTGTATAAAGTTGTATAAAGTTGTATGATGGCTTTATATAGAATTAATATGAACTTACATGCATGATGAAGGGTAGAGCATATACATACATATATAGACTTAAGGTGGCTCTAGATAGAAATAGAGCCTAAACATGAGAATAATACATTTATGAATTGCTTTTCTATCTATATAAGTTAATATTGGCATTGGAAGTTTAAGTATAGATTTGCTGGTTTTACTATTTTTTATATAGTTTTAACATAATTAGTAAACAATTATTTATAGTTATTATTATCAAGTTAGATATAGATTATTATATATTTTTTATGATATGAATATATATATTTTGCATTATACTTGACAATATATAGGGTTGCTATGCATCAAACTATTTACTATTTATTTGTGTTTAACAGTTCACAAACTTTTTGATATACATTGTATTACTTGAAGCTGATGATCTCAAAAGCCATATAGCACTAAGTGTTTTTAAGTTACACCCTGGTATAATTAATTGAATAAGTGAGAACTAAATGTTATTGGTTAATATGAATTAATTTAATTAATGCTTTAAGATATAATGAATGTATTCTAATCAATTTTCATTGAATCTGAAGAAGCGTGCCTTTGTGGATGCACGCGAAAGCGCTTATTCTCTTGTTTTAAATAAAGAATTGTCTTTTTACGTGGTGGTGGCTTCCAGTTTATACTACATCTCCTGTTCCTGCTCTGGAGACACCTTTGAGGGTCAGGTTTGCTGCCTTTTGCGATTTTGGATTTATCTTCTGCTTTCTCCTGTCCCTACACGATGGATACATCAGCACTAGAATTGGATTACAACCCGGGAAAGAGCTTTTCTAAATGGAATAATTTGTGTGACAAGAAAGCCAATCCTTTGCTTATGTATGAGCTAGCAACTGACGTGGCTCTGAATGAAACAGGTACTGTCAATTTGTTTTCGGAATTTAATCCTCTGTTTAAAGAACTTGAAAACAATTTATATAGACAATTCCGACTCTTATGGCAAAGACGTCATTTAGAGGCGTGTCTGCATTTTAAAATAGTTCCGAGAGGAATGAGAGTTCTGTGTATGCCATCTTACGGTAACTCTCATCCGGAACTTCTAAAAAACTGGCAAAAGCTCAATTTAGAACTTAGCTTTAATTATATAAAGCTACTCATACATTATTTTCTCCCCATAGAGACTGCTTTAACGGAGAAAAATGACAGCCTATATAAAGACATGATGAAAAGATTTAAAGGGGAAACATTCATTAACAGACTCGATAATTTGATAAACCAAGTAGATGCTTATGGGGAAAGATTGCAAGCTATCAAATTACGTAAACTACAAAGAGATCATAGAGACTTTATGAATGGTCAGGTCTTTGTATGGGCGAGACAGGATCGTGATAACATGCAACAGAGAACCGAAATGGTAACTTCGGATACACAAGGGAACATTTTTGCCAGCAATGACAACATTTCCCCTTTAATTACTGCTACCACACGTAATGACATCATGCCGACATTAACCGGAATTCTTAGACAGGCCTCGCATGAACTAAATGGTACTCCACCACCTAATCAAATGGCCATGCAGCAACAAATAGATCTGGGAGCAAGACCAAAACTACAACAGACCAATATTGAATCTTTTTTACCCCTACCGGTGCGAATAAGAAGGGGCTCAAGAGGAAGATCAGAGAGCCGAACAAGAGGAAAAAGGAAGTTCTCAGGGGAACCGCAGCACAAAAGGGGACGACAGAAGGACTGAAAAGTTTGATTTATAATTTGTCTGATTTAATGTTGAGTGATACGGACTATTCTTTATTGAATAAGGGCTTAAGCTATATACCAGCACAAGTTAGTAATATTTCTGATTTATTAACTGATTTAAGAGCTTTTACTCGCAAAATAGCGCTAAAATTGTCTTTTAAAAATGATTCAAGTAATATTATAAACTCCAATGCTCAATCTAATTTTGAATGTTTTAAAAGGAAAAGTACATATACGCCTGCATTTCATCCTTGTATAGATTCATTTATAAAATTATGTGAAAATGATTTATATAAGCACTATATGTTATACAATAAGGGTTTACTGCCTCTGTTCCACAATTTAACAAGAGATGAATGGATGTCACTAAATGCTTTAATCAATAACTCGAAGATAGTCATTAGACCAGTAGATAAGGGTGGGGGTTTGGTTCTGTTGAACAGCAAAGACTACCTTACATACATGGAACTCCTTCTTAAGGATAATAATACATACAAACTAATAGATGAAAAAACTGTTCAAAGATTAATCTTTCAGGTACATCAAGATTTGTATGAATTACTACTATGTAGACAAATTAGTTATGACTTCTATCTTTTTCTATTGATTGAACATCCCACCTTACCTTATCTGAAAGGCCTTCCAAAAATACATAAGGGGATAATACCACCTCCCATGCGTCCCATTGTGGTTGGACACAATTGGGTAACAGAAAATGCCTCTATATTTATAGAGAAAAAATTGAAACCACTAGTATCTGTTATTCCTACCATCTTAAGGGATTCATATCAATTAATTGATAAAATTAGAAATTTGGATTTTTATGCATCAGAGACACATCTCCTAGTTACACTAGATGTGAAGAGTCTGTTCACTTCAATTCCCAACCTATATGGAATGGAAGCTATCAGGTCATTACTAAGTAAAGATGGGAAATTCACTAATAATGAACAACCTTTAATAAATACTCTATTGGAAATAGTTCTGACCAATAATGTTATGACATTTAATGAGCTCTTCTATATACAACAGTGGGGGGTGGCCATGGGCAACCCCTGCGCTAACACATATGCCAATCTTGTTGTATATAGTTGGGAAACTACAAGCTTATTTACACACCCTAGTTACAAAAAGATACTTTGTTATTATAGGTTTGTAGATGATATACTCTTGTTATGGGATGGAACTATACATGAGTTACAAAACTTTATAATTGACCTGGAGAAGACCACAGACTTTTTAAGATTCTCAATTGAATATTCAGTCTCTGAGATTAATTTTCTGGATTTAAAAATTGAAAAGAATGGACAAGGGGGACTAAAAACCTCTCTATTTAGGAAAGAATGTTGGAGAAACAATCTGTTGCAATACGATAGTATGCATCCAAGGTTCATTTTTAAAAATATAGTGAAGGGACAGTATGTAAGGATAGACAGAATATGTCAACAGCTAGATGTAAGAAATAATGAATTCAACAAGTTAGAAAGACTGTTTCAAGAAAGAGGATATAATTTAGATATGGTCAGAACCATAAAAGACTCTTTCACACAGGAAGATGCTGTCTGTAGGAATCATAGACATTCTAATTGTTTTGGTACCAATAGAGATTGGAATTTTTCATACAAACATAATAAAAATTCTTTACAAAGAGATTCAAGTTATGTCAGATGTATTATCACCTATACTAGTGACAATAAACAGATAACTGACATTATTTTAAAGAATTGGCCGATCCTGGCAACAAATGGTGAAATTAAACAGTTGATAGGTGAGAGACCTATCTTTATATATAAAAATTCAAAGAATTTAAAACGAATACTTTGTAATGAGAAGAAACCTAATAGATCCTACAAAACAGAAGGTTTATCCAATAACAATAATATAGGCACTCATTCATGTGGAAAGTGCAGTTCCTGTGGATGGATATCAAAAGAGAAGAGCTTCTTTCATCCTGAGTTATTGTTTAACTTTGAATTTAGATGTATTGCAAACTGTGAGGACAGCAACGTTATCTATTTGGCAACTTGTGAGTCATGCCCAGCATTTTATATAGGCATGACCACAAGAAGACTTAGGGATAGAATACAAGAGCATATATATGCCATTAAAAAAGCTGATCATTCTCCTGTTTTAAATAAAGAATTGTCTTTTTACGTGGTGGTGGCTTCCAGTTTATACTACATCTCCTGTTCCTGCTCTGGAGACACCTTTGAGGGTCAGGTTTGCTGCCTTTTGCGACTGTGATTCCTATGAAATAATTTATGCTGTAAAGTATTTTACACTGAACAACTTCTCTTACCTACCAAACTAGGAGCATTACCATCCATGTTTACTAAATGCTGACTGCCATGTACTATTCTAACTATTAGTGATTATATTTATAAAATTGAAATCTGCTGTGCAAATTTACAAAATAAAAGCCTGATTGCACCTACTGCCAGCTCTGCTGTCTACCACCCTTCAAATTAGCTTAAATGCATCTTTTTCTCTTATTTAAAATTTCCCTCATTTCTTTTAGTAAGGTGTCTGGATACCCACGTTATCTCAATCTTTTTAAATTCTCACATTGTCGTGTAAAATCCACTTAATCCATAATTAAACTCACAATTCTTACAAAATGATCCTTAATATTTTTCTTCATATAAAAGGAACATGCAGTTCTAAAATGCAAGTATGTGATATTAAATGTACTTTTCCTATAAATACTAAAACTAAATTAAGATTAAAGATCATCCCAATAAATCTCTATGTCTAGGTAACAAATATTCATTCAATTTAGAAAATCGGTACTTTGATTTAAAACAAAAATAAACTGGCTACAATTCCTTGCCTATAAAAATATTAATAAAATGACTATACAAGACTATCTGATTCAGTATATTAATAATCACAACTTCCCAATGAGCCAAACCTAGGCTGGCATAAATAGGGTTATCGGGTACTCCTACACCCACTCCCTAATATGGCAAAAAATTCCATCTTTGAAAAATAGTTTCTAAAACCAATTCAAGATGCAGGCACATCATTGTTCATTCCTCTAGTGGTCAACTGGGAATGGTTAGCAAGAAACTGACTAAACATATAAAGTCTTTCTTCATGTGGAATCCTCGAGTATAACGTTGTAATACCTATAAACAAACAACCTTCCCTAAACTCAGATCTTGTAAGATATTCCAAGAATCTTTAATATAAGGAATTAAACCCACAAACCTTCTTCAGCGTACCATGTAAATAAATACCAACTGCTTCGATTTCAGACCTAATCGTAGGTATAATGGGTCTAAATGCTGTACCGGTTTCTTTTTTATGAATCTTGGGAATTCTAAAATTGTAGCCTAATCTAGGATTTTTAACAATTAGATAATTAGAATATTAGTCTGAAGCATGACTGGATGTTTTTTTTTTTTGATCATGTAATTTGGTCTTGAATTATTTAAATGAGTGTTTGACATATTTGAGTTTTTCTGATAAACTGCTAATTAAGCATTTTTGGGGAGAATACCAACTCATGGAGAACCTCATAAGCCTGAACTTCTCTCCAAAAATGGGTAAGGAGAGAATCCAGAGGAAGACCATTTATCCTCATCTGCTGCAAACACAAGAAAAGTGGTCTCTTGTTTTCCTGTCAAAAAGGACTCGGATGGGGAAGAAGATCCAGACTGTGCCTGTGCAAGACAAGATTACACAAGGTCATGCTCTGGTACACAACTGTAATCCATAACACGACACTTCCAGGACCACATTAATTATATCTCACATCAAGCATCACCAAAATATGCAGGTTCAACAAGGTTGATAACATATATTACCCAGACAGTAATAAGTCCTGGAAGAGTTATGGCTGATAACCTACTAACATTTACTGCATTTCAGATTCTTTTGATCAAATGCAAGACTTTTCCTGTGAAACTCCAGAGTGCATCATTCCAGACCTGATGTGTGATGCTATGATGTACCCTGAGAGCTGGGAGCACCTGCTCTGGATTGTGGAAGCCAGAAACTGAAAAATGTAGGCAGAGTAGAAGTCCTGAAGGAGGAGATCTTAGCTGCTTACTCACTGAGGACCTTCCACACAATCAGACAATTACGGACCTGCAAGTCTGACCAGCCTCACATGCAAAGCCATGGAAAGATTTATCATGGAACTAATCAAGCAGGACATAAAGAACTTCCAAACACTGGACTTGTCTCACAACAAATATAAAATAAAAAATAAAAGATAGAATCCAAGATATAAACGACCAGCGAGACCAGGATCTTCCACAATAAATATTTAATCCAACCTCTAGCGCCTTGGCAGTAGCCTTCCAAGGAGAATACATACAGAGAAAATGCAACACATATTTATACAATAATATAAATCAATCAATAAATCAATCATTCAAACAATTCAACAATTAACCAATTAAAACATTTCAAATACAAAATTCATATAAAACCTTCCAATTACATTCTATATTAATGCCATTAGGGGCTAAAGTGTTATATTTCAATATAAAAAGAGTTTCCTTATACAGGAGTTTTTTCTTTACATTAATATTATGCTGTATACTAGGATTGTGTTCCAAAATTGTTCCCAATAAACCTTGTGGGTTGTTGCTATGATATTTTTAAAATGCATTGCAAGTGGACTTTCCGTTTTCTCATTTCTGATATCCCTGACATGTTCCTGCATCCTAGTTTTAAATGCTCTTTTACTTTCACCTACATAAAACATTTCACATGGGCATTTTAATGCATACACGATACTTTCTGTATTGCATGAAAACTTGGCATTAGGTTGAAAATGTATTCCATTTATACACTGAAATGTCCTACTTATATACTGACATGTTATACATTTACCACATGGATATGTTCCCAAGAAAATCAGGATTATAACTCAAACCTATACTAGGTCTTATAAATCTAGCATAAACTAGCATGTCCTTTATGTTTTTACCCCTTCTGAATGAAAAATTTAAATTCTTATCAAATATATCTACCAAATCCCTGTATTTAAACAAGGAAGTCCAACAGAACTTGATAGTTTGTTTTACTACTTCTGCCAACAAATCATAAGTCATAACTGCATATATTTTCCTTAAGTTATCTAATTTTTCTTTTTATCTGTCCTATTATAACCACTGCTAGACTTGCATATGATGCCTTTACTAACCTTATCTAAGGATAAAAGCACTTCATCTGTACTATAACCCCTTTTAATAAACAATTGTGATGTTTTCTGTAATTCACGGTTTACTTCATCAGTGTTATAACACAACAACCTCCTTACCCTAGTCAGTTCTCCATAGGGAAGAGATTTCAAAAGATGTGGAGGGTGACAACTAGTAGCATCCAAAAACATGCAAGCCATCCTCAAATTTCCGGTATACTTTGGTGACAATTTTCCCACTCTTACTTCCCTCTAGACTAATGTACGGAACGTTCATATTATTTCCCAACTGAAAACCATCAAATTTCAACATAAACCTATTTTTTGGAGGTCATTCAGAAAGTCTGTAATTTCATCTTTACCCCCTTTACATATAAAAATTAAATTGCCAATATATCTATAATATTTGACCACATATTTTTTATAAAACTCTATTTGATAAAGAAATTTAAGCTCAAAGAATCCCATCATAATATTGGCATACATGGGGGCAAATGCTGCCCCTATGGCTGTGCCCTTCAATTGATGAAAAATTTGACTGTCAAATTCAAAATAATTCTTCAAGCAGAATTCTACTAATTCTATAACATAATATGCAAGGGGATTATCTCCCAAGGTATTATACAGAGCTTCGAACTCATACTCATGACTCATACTTGTATACAAACTTTTCACGTCTGCTGTTAACCAATACATACCTTTATTCCATTTCAAGGGTAATACCTGGTCTAAAAAAATCAGCACTATTTTTAACATAAGAACGTTGTTTAATGACATATGGCAAAAGAAAACCATGCAGAAATATACCCATGTTGTTAAGACGATATTGGTGGATGCAAAATGTCCTTATGTTTCTTGGGTAAATAGTAAATTTTGCCATCTCACATTATCAATGATAAATCTTTTATCTAGATCATCCTTAGTAAAATATCATAAAATTTTCCCTTCTGTAATAAATCTTTAAATTTATGCAAAGCTATTTCAGCATCATTTAAATGATCAAGACACATCTGTATATATTGAGAAAAATGCATTAGTACAACCTTATTTCCCTTTGTCTGCCAGTTTTACGACAAGATCTTCATTTTTACTGAGTTGTTGCAATGCTTTCCACTCTAATTTAGTTAAATTATATTTAATACACTGTTTTTTATTTTTAATAAAATCTAAATATACAGGTTCTACTGCAAAATCCACCATAGCTGCAAAATTCTGTATACCTTCATGTGTAAATGGTGGTATAAATTGACTTTTAACCAAAATCTTAGATGTATCTAGCTTACAATGAGCATTAACAACTTCTAAACTTCCATCACTTTCATCACTTGAAGCACAGGAGTAAAAACTTTCTTCTGAATCTTCAGAATAAGACACACTATTTAAATTATTCACCATGCTGTTAACATTCTGTTTATCCTTAAAAAAGCATGCTAGATGCAATTTACGTATCAAACAAAACACGTCTTTCTTAATTATATGTAACCTAGGCATAACAGCTGGAATAAATTTTAAACCATGATTTAATGCAGAAAATGCAGCTTCACTTAATGTTCAACCCTATAAATTCACAACATATGCATCAACATTACTCATTTGGTTATTATTGCACATTACAGTCTCTAAACAAGTCATTTTGGAATTAATTCCATCTACCTCTTTTGTACCTTTGTTGTACTGCTGACTGTCCATCAAACTGTTGCCTATTCCCCGGTTCTGAGGTCGCATTACCACTTCTGGACGTTTCTCTTTCTGCAAACTCAGCTCTTTTGTTCTTCCGAAATGTTCTTTGCAACAAACGAGCATCCTGGGCTGCTGGAAGGCCAGGATAATCCCCAGATTCACTCTCCCACTCAGTAGAGACATCCGAGCCGACGCTCGAGTCGCCATTATGTCTCTGGTCTTCTTCCTGATCAGCAAACCAGACATTCCTCTGTCGTCGCTTCTTACTGGTTAAGCAGGAAAAGGCAGAACCACTACCATAATCTTTAATGCCACGGTTCAGCTTGCATTTCTTAGTATTCAGCAATTCCTTCTCAAAGTCTATTAGTTTATTTTGTATGTCCTGTAAACACTGTTCCATATGTTCAACCCCTAATGTACTGGATAGCGATTCATAAGTAGAAGCAATATCATTCTGAAGTTTGACTTGTTTTAGTCTATCTCTCTCAACCAGTATATTAATCCACTCAATAGAGCATCTATGGGCAGCTGCTACCCACCTAGACTGAAATTTTTTTTGTCATTTTCATCTTGCATGTCAAAAGAGGTAGTAGGATTTTTAAAGGCTCTTAAGCCACGAGGTGTAATGTCTAGTTCCAAGTATCTCTGTAAACTAAGATAATTCAAGTGAAGTGCCAGTTCTTTTGAAATCAATTTGTCCATTTTATCAAATACCTCTTTTGTTTCTGCTGATAGAGAGTTGCCTGCTCGTTGTCCAATACAGGAAAAAGTATTATTAGTTCTTCTCAGTCAGAGGCCTCTCCTGTTTGGTATCTACTTCTCTGAAGTACAGGCTAACACAGAAGGTCTTAGGCGGTAGTCTACTTAACACCGAATGCGTGATAAGAGACCTTGGGACACAGGTGGACAGTAGTCTCTCCTTTGATAATCGCATCGCCACAGTAGTCAGGAAATCATTCTATGTGGCACACCTCATCACAAAAGGTTTCTCATTCAGAAAAAAAGAGGTCATTGTTCCCCTCTGCTCATCACTCATTAGACCCATTATAGAGTACAATGCCCCTTTTTGGTATGTACCTCACAAGACATATACAACAACTGGAAAGGCCACAGAAATACCTCACAAAAAGGATTACCGGCCTCAAACGGATGCCCTATGCAGACCGTCTCAAAAAACTCCAGCTTTACTCTATCGCATATTGCCTACTCAGAGGTGATCTCTGCCTAACATACAAAGCTATGTCAAACCCAGAGCTGTTGGACATGCTCCACGTAAATAAATCCCAATCCCTCCAAGCTACATGCTCTAGGGACCTAAACCTTGTCACCACCATAAACAGAGCCTGCTGGAGGGATAGATTCCTGGCCCAGAGACTTCCCATACTCTGGAACAAACTACCTATCTATATCAAACAAAGCACCTCATTAGCACTCTTCAAGAAAAATCTTGATGATTGGATGGGAGATAGAAAATTCACCCTGGGGATCACTTCTGTGGCTCTGTGACAGGGGCACAGGAAAATAATTTTCTTTGTTGGCAAAAGCCAGGGTACCATTTGGCTAGGCTTATATAGGCCCTAGGTCCAATAGCCTAGTACCTACCTATGAACCTATGTTGTTCTTTTTGTAGGAACTTCTTCCAAAAATTAGTTCATCCTGGGTTGATCGTACACCTGTTCTTTCACCCAAAGACATAGTAAATTGTTCTATGGCAGTCTGACTAGAATCCATAGAGTCCAGCCTAAGAATCTTAGGCACTGTAGTGGAAGGATCACTGAACATAGATGAACATCACAACAAATATAAAATAAAAAATAAAAGATAGAATCCAAGATATAAATGACCAGCAAGACTAGGATCTTCCACAATAAATATTTAATCCAACCTCTAGTGCCTCGGCAGTAACCTTCCAAGGAGAATACATACAGAGAAAATGCAACACATAATTATACAATAATATAAATCAACTAATCAATAAATCAATCAAACAGTTCAACAATTAACCAATTAAAACATTTCAAATACAAAATTCATATAAAAACTTTCCAATTACATTCTATATTAATGCCCCTAGGGGCTAAAGTGCTATATTTCAATATAAAAACAGTTTCCTTATACAGGAGTTTTTTCTTTACATTAATATTATGCTGTATACTAGGATGTGTTCAAAAATTATTCCTAATAAACCTTGTGGGTTGCTGCTATGATATTTTTTAAAATACATTGCAAGTGGAGTTTCTGTTTTCTCATTTCTGATGTCCCTGACATGTTCCTGCATCCTAGTTTTAAATGCTCTTTTACTTTCACCTACATAAAACATTTCACATGGGCATTTTAATGCATACACAACAGTTTTTGTATTGTATGAAAACTTGGCATTAGGTTGAAAATGTATTCCACTGGATTTGTCTCACTTTGAACTCGACAAGGACAGGTCATGCTTACTCATCCTGTTAGATTTTTTTTTTTGAAAATGTAACCAAAGCAATGGATAAAGTTAAAATGGTGCACACTGCATACTTCGACCTGGCCAAAGCTTTTGACTCAAATTCCCCACACAGGCACACTAGAAAAACTGAAAATCTGGGAAAAAATGCCCAATGTTACCTGCTGGATTGCCAACTGGCTCACAGACAGGACACAAAGTCAAGATAGGGGACAGTCACCTCCACAAAGACACAGTCACCAGTGCAGTCCCCCAAGGCGTTCTGTGCTGGAACCTCTCCTCTTTAGTATCTATTTTTCTGAAGTAAAAGCCAATCCCAAAGGGCTCTGGCCGACTAACTTTGCAGAAGATTGTAAGCTAAGAACATTAAGAGCAGTTATGGACTCCTCAAGTGACACAGTCATCCTGCAGGAAGGTTTGTCCTGAATAAATAACGGATGCCAAAATCATGGACTGAAACTAAATGCCAAAAATGCATTATTGTACCCTTTAGGAAGTCATCTATCCCAGGAAACTACTACACTAACAACATGCCCTTAAGAGATGACCCAGCTGTTTGGTATTTGGGAACATTTGTGGACAACGACCTACCTTTTGATCAACATATGTGCATTATTGAAAGAAAATCCTTTTATATTGCACAGCTTATAAACAAAGGGACTGTGTCTAGATCTAGGGATGTCATTGTCCCTCTTTACTCAACCCTAATTAGGCCAGTCACGGAATATAATTCCCTCTCTGACATACATCTGTCCAGGCACATGCAAGAACTGGAACTCCAACAGAGATACCTTACTAAAAGGATACACGGCCTAAGCAACATGCCCTGCATGGACATACTTAAAGCCCTGTCACTGTACTTGGTATTCTACACACTGCTAAGAGGTGACTTGAGTCTGGCATACAAGTCATCCTCTGACCCAAAACTGGTGGATTTACTGCACATCAGCAAGTCAAATGGCATCAGAAATACTCAATCTAGGGATATAAGCCTCTTTTGCATCAACAACAGAACAGTTTACAGGGACAAGTACATCTCTCAGAGAATACCACTGCTCTGAAACAGACTACCCATCCACATAAAACAAAGTTCATCCCTGTCCATATTCAAGTGCAATTTGGATCTATGGATGGGAAACAAAAAATTTACCAGAGGACTGTTTCCTGTACTACTACGGAGCAGAAGCAGGTCTTAAATGCTTTATCCCATGCACAGCTCCTGTAAAACTATCTATGGTATGATCCCTGTTATTCTCATCGGGGGGTAATATATAATTATTGATCATGGAATGGGTAAGACCAATCTCTAGCCAAATGTGATACATTAATCCCAGCAGAAAAAGGGAAAATAGCTAGGCCTAAAATGGCCCGTAAGGGCAACTAGACTACTACCTACATATGAACCTAAAATCTAGTGATTTCACTTTTTAAACTCTGACTTTATTTTATTCTAACCACAGATCTCAGTTTGGCAGCCGTTTACCCCTTTGTAAATTTTTTTTCCCCTTAAGACATTTTAACGTGAATGCTGACCAGTCAAGCCCATGTCGCTGAATGAGTTTGAGCGCATCAAGTTTTTAATTTACTCCAAGGTTGCAAGATGTTACAGTAGGTTATACTAGTTAACAGGATACAGAGGGTGATCCCTCTTGTACTGGGATGTGGGACAGGGCTCACATATTTCACCTAGGGTTGTGTATTCAAACCAATTTGATAAAATGGGCTTGGCTGATCAGCATTTGCTATCAAGGGAATCAAAGACACGTACCACATTTATGATGCAGAACTACTATACCTATGATCTCTTACTCACTGCCATTTGTACACAGTAAATATCTAGGGTTTTCTCATCTTGTGCAGGTTTGTACTTAAAGCAGGGTAAGTCCATTCCTGGCAGAAGACGTTTTATACATGCACCAGCATGACAGCACAGTGTAAAATCTTACCATAACACGTGGAGCACTACAGGTTTCAGTCCTGGGTCCTCTCCTGTTTGGAAGTACAGGCTAACACAGAAGGTCTTTGGCTAACAAAGTTCACAGATGACTCCAAACTAGGAGCCATAATCAAAATTCCTAACGATGTGGACATCCTACAAAACGGCCTTACTGAGACAGATGCCTCAAGCTCAATGCCAAAAAGTGCATTGTCATCCCTTTTGGTAAAAACTCTGTACCCATGAACTAACACATAGACGGTAGACTACTTAACACTGAAAGTGTGATAAGAGACCTTGGGACACAGATGGAAAGTAGTCTCTCCTTTGATAATCACATCGCCACAGTAGTCAGGAAATTCTTCTATGTGCACACCTCATCACAAAAGGTTTCTCATCCAGGAAAAAAGAGGTCATTGTTCCCCTCGACTCGTCACTCAGACCCATTATAGAGTACAATGCCCCTTTTGGTAAGTACCTCACAAGATATCTACAACAACTGGAAAGGCCGCAGAAATACCTCACAAAGAGGATTACCGGCCTCAAACAGATGCCCTACGCAGACAGTCTCAAAAAACTTTACTCTGTCGCATATCGCCTACTCAGAGGCGATCTCTGCCTAACATACAAAGCTATGTCAAACCCAGAGCTGCTGGACACTTAAAGAAATCCCAATCCCTCTGAGCTACACGGTCTAGGGACCTAAACCTTGTCACCACCATAAACAGAACATGCTGGAGGGATAGATTCCTGTCCCACAGACTTCCCATACTCTGGAACAAACTACTTATCTATATCAAAGAAAGCTCCTTATTAGCACTCTTCAAGAAAAATCTTGATGACTAGATGGGAGATAGGAAATTCACCCTGGGGATCACTTCTGTGGCTCTGCTTGACAGGGGCACAGGAAACTAATTTCTTGGGTGGCAAAAGCCAGGGTACCGTTTGGCTAGGCTTATATGGGCCCTAGGGCCAATAGCCTAGTACCTACCTATTAACAATAGATGCCTTCTCTTCACTGTTACAGCATTCTTTAAAAGGGATCTGCCAAGGATAGCCCAATGTCTGGCCAGTATATGAAAGCCTTAAGCTCTTATAGGTGGAGTACATCACACACACATGCTCCGCATGCACAACTTAGGGCATAAAGGTGATGTACGGAAGCAGATACTCAGACCTGACAAAGACTCAAGAGAAAGATAACCCTCAGCGACAAAACAGGAACATATGCATCAAAAAGAAAAAAGGAATATGGGAGATGGGCCCCGAATACTGCAACAGTAAACAGGACATCTACTGTTATGGTAAAATTTTACACAACTGTACAAAGTCCTTCCATATCACTGCTGTAGTATTCTTAACCAAAGAAACAGCTCAAGAGGAAGCCTGGGAGGAGGAAGGCACAGAACATCCCTCTACAAAGTCATGAAGGATAGCCCTGGCAAAGTCTGCCCTGGCCCTGGAAAAAACATCCAACTTGTAATGCTTAGTAAAAGTATATACAGAGGACCAAGTAGCAGCTTCAAGGGTGGAACTGGTATCTAGACCCTAGAAAAAAGCACCAGGAGAGACAACTGCTCTAGTAGAATGTG